>NC_056668.1:41245312-41551093 GCF_018350195.1 Panthera tigris | reverse complement strand
TAGTAGGCAAAAAAAAATAACTAAAATGCATTTAAAAATGTTTCTTAAAGATTATAATAATGAAGATGATAGTTAATTCTTTTTAAGCATTTGTTGTGGGTCAGAGACAATAATAAAAACTTCATATGGATTATATATTTACCTCTCCACCCCCCCCTTCCCAAATCTCTAGGGTAGAGAATCTCTATTTTTTAGGTAAGTACTATAAAACAGAAAGAGAGAGGAACCGCCCAAAATCTTAGATCTCATAACTAGCCTTGTCTGTCAGTGTTTCAATCTACTTAATTTGAATGCACTGACCATAATCTTCTACCGTTATGCTATATTAACTCCCAAAGCACAAAATGAACTTAATATTTTGAGAGTTTGCTAACGTACTGTAGGTAAAACACAGACACGTGTACTTGTGTTAATGACGCGAGTCAAGTTGAAGACATCCTTTCCTTTTATTTGATATACATCTATTGTGATCTGAAATAAGGTGTGTATTCCCCTCTTCGGGAACACCTTCTGCATGAAAGCGGTATGCACTTCCAACAGACCTGCTACAGGTATGGTACACATTTTATAGATTCAGCCAAAACTGGGGTACAAAATGGATCCTCTCTTCGAAACTGGCCCGTAGTTTTAAAGATTTGTTTTTGTACTTTTTTTCCTGAGGAAAGCTACGGAGTTGTTTTGTGACTTTTGTTTTCCATAAAGAGTCACAGTTCCATTTCAGCTCACAGGTATACTTTATAATTTAAAATTATTAAAAATCATTAATACACATAATAGGTACAGATTTTAAGGGGATTTGACTGTAATAGGCTATTGACAGGTGTCATTTACTATTTCCTCCAAAAATACTGTTAGTGTAAGAGTTACGGTATTTTTGAAATTATATGTAGCTATATCGATAGCATCAACCTATAATAGACTATAGATCATAGTTTGAAACTGCCTCAATGAGAACAATAAATTTACCAACTGTCCCAGATGTTTAATCTAATGTTTATTTGTTCGTTCAGTTGTGGATGTTAAGTTATATATTTGATTCTCTTTTCTTCTGTTTTCCGTTCATTGGAGAAAACGACAGAATGTTCTAAAATGCTTAATTGGCAGATTTTAACCTGAACCTGTTTGTTGCTTTAGGAAAAATACATGTCTTCTCCTAAATTACAGGAAGAAACCATGCTTCCTATTAACCCAGAAAAGTATTACAGCACCAAGTATATGGGGGAAGGGGTAAAATTTAGAAATATTTCTTAAAATGCACAGAAATCATAGCAGAAGAAAGTAGGTCTCCATATTTTTAGCAGAATTCTTGCTTGTAAATCCAAAAGAGGCGCGCTGTGTTTTGAAAGACAGGCTCGCCACATTTACTGTAGCATTTATAGAAGGAGCTCCTCCAAAGCTTCCCCTTCTGGCTTACTGATGAGTGGAATTGTTTGTGTCTCAACTGGGACTATAATTGGCACTTACTCTCCTGTCAGCCTTTCAGAGTATTGGCGTGTCTTTTCAGGAAGTTCTTAAGCACAGGAAGAGCTAAATGAGGGCAGGAGGATCTTCCGAATAGGGGAGATCGCCCATCAGGTACCAACTCATTCACATTCCCAACACTTATTTGAATAGCATTTGTACCTCCTGCACAATAGAATTGTAGAAGTTTTAACGATGTTTTTGCATATTTGTTTCCTGTTTCACCTCTAGCTATTGGAGTCAACTTGCAACATTTTTTTTAAAGCAACTTTTTCTGCCTAGAAATCCACCTAAATGTAAAAACGAGTAAGTTTTCTTACCCACGCATAAACTACAGTTATGAATCATGTTAGTGATATAACAACCTAGGGTGGTAATTTAACTTAATTTCTTGGGTCGTAATACCATTTTAGAGAAAAAATATTTTTTTTCCTCAAAACAAACTCTAACAATGTATAATAATACCAAAATTGCTTACTGAACATAATTCTAATATTCATTTCATATGTTAATATTATTCCCATTTTATTGATAGGGAAATTGAAACTCAAGTGAACTGAACAATATTTTCTTTTTCTTTTTTTTGAAATTTTTTGAATGTTTATTCATTTTTGTGGGAGACAGACAGAAAGAACGTGAGCAGGGGGGAAAGGCAGAGAGAGAGGGAGACAGAATCTGAAGGAGGCTCCAGGATCTGAGCTGTCATCACAGAGCCTGATGCGGGATTCTGACCCACGAACCTCAAGATCATGACCTAGACTGACGTTGGATGCTTAACTGACTCAGCCACCCAGGCGCCCCATTGAATAATATTTTCAATAACTTGTATCTAAAAAGGGATTAGGTAGGGTTTAAATCTAGGTCACTTTGGCTCAAAAATGTAATGTTACAGCTCGCATCCTGTTTTATAAGTGAGAATATATTTCCCCGATGTTGGTGTTGGTCAGCTGAAATGAAATATATTCCAAAAAGAAATTTTTGAATTTTTAAAAAGATATTCTGGTACAGAGGACTTTTTAGAGCAGTGAGAATATTCTATACAATATTATAATGATGAGTATACGGCATTACTCATCTGTCCAAACCCATAGAATGTACAACACCAAGAGTGAACCATAAGGAAAAACTATGGATTTGGGGTGATTATGAATGTCAGTGTAGGTACATCCGTGGTAAAAATGTATCATTCTGGTGAATAATGTTGGTAATAGGGAGGTTATGCATGTGTGGAGGCAGAAAGCATATAGGACATCTCTGTACCTTCTCAATTTTATTGTAAACCTACAGCTACAAAAACAAAAAACAAACAAAAAAAAACTTCTCTCTCTCCCTCCCTCTCTCTGTTTGTGTGTGTGTGTGTGTGTGTGTATGTATATGCACACATATATACCCATATATATACATATATATAGTTGTTACATATATATGTGTGTGTGTAAATATATATACATAGTTGTTCTGAGTATTCCATTTTAATCCATTAATTACATAAAGCAATTACATCCCCTCTTTCTTGATTTTACTTATTTGAGTTTTCTCTCTTTTTTATTTTTCATCAGTCAAGTTTTGACAACGTGTTGATGTATTTCAAAGAAGCAACATTCGGCTCATTGATTTATTTTTCTTTTCTGTTTTCTATTTCATTGGTTTCTACTCTGAAATGTATTATTTCCTTCCTTTCCTTCATTTTCTAGTTTTCTAAGGTAGAAGTTTACATTAGGATTTAAAATCTTTTTTGTTGATGGTTTTTAATTTAATTATTTTGTGATCAAAATATACTTTGTATGATTTTGATTCTTCCCACATTATTGAGAATTGTTCTATGGCCTAGCATATATTCTATCCTGAAGAATATCCCATGTACACTTGAGAAGAATGAATGCTTTCTGAAAGCATTAAAGATTAGACCGAGGAGGTTGGAGGTAGTTTACAGAAAGTCTTAGCGGTTTATTTAATTTTTTGAGGAGGTGTTATTAATTGAATTATATTTTAGGATAATAATTATTGGTGTAGAATGGTGAATCATATATGTAATGGTTTTAAGAAGGTGTCCTTGTCATGGTTGATCTGTTTTCAACTCAACATAACTGCCACCTCTTAAAGAATACATTGCATGGAGAAGCTAGCACATGCATTTACCAGAATCATCTTTTATATATAGATTTTGGTGATGAGAGGACCCTGCACATGATTTGAATGGCAGAAGAAAAGGGGATGCCATTTTCCTCAAGACAGAATTGCAGCCAGAAGAATAGGAAGATGTGAAATTCACAGCAAGTTACTAAGAAGCTCCTGATAACCTTTCTCAGTTCTCTGCTGTGGAATGAAATAGTATGAACTCTTTAGACATTCTTGAGAATGTGGCAGCTTTCTTTCAAGCTTTTGAGACTTGCCTTTGTGCGTTAGGCTGCAATATACAGTATTTTCTTCCCTAACCTTCAGTAGCCGGAACCCTGCTTTTGGCATTGGCTTCCTGTATTTTTATTCCACAAACATTTCCCAGTAATCATGTATGGCCCTAGTAATGCATTAAACCTTTGTACTCAAAATACACTGAGTTGCTTCTCTTTTTTCCTAACTTAATGCTGATTGATGCAGTTTGGTGCAGTAAGTCTAAGGTAATAGAATCTATAGGATGAGAATATGAAACTTGTCTATAAACTTATTGGATTTTAATATGGTAATAGCTTCACTGCCAGTGAAAAATGGAAATTAAAACAATACTAGTCCTTAGAATACTGTTGTGAAACAATGAATTAAGTCATCACAGGTAATCAAATACCTGAATAAGGTAGACTTTGGGAAACTATGGAACGAGCTGCCATCTTCTAAATGTATTGAACAACATGAAGAAAGAAAATAGACTTCTTGTTTTTAATTTCCAATTCAAGGCCAAACCTCTGAAATAATTTCTTATTTGTTATAGTCTCAGGGCCAGTATTTGTGAAACTCAAACTCAAAAGTCTGACTTTCTTGAGGATAGCTAAATTATTTTAAAAATAAATCAATTTACAGTCTCATCAGTTCTTTATTGTTAAAAATTATGACATTGAGGGGAACCTGGGTGGTTTAGTTGGTTAAGCATACGACTTAGGCTCAGGTCATGATCTCACTGTTTCACAAGTTTGAGCCCCATGTTGAACTCTGTGCTGACAGCTCAGAGTCTGGAGCCTTCTTCAGATTTTGTCTCCCTCTCTCTCTGTCCCTCCCTGGCTCACACTCTGTCTGTCTCTATCAAAAATTAATTTAAAAAATTAGGATACTGACTTAGAATAAGTAGAACCTCGAGAATAGGAATGGGATGTTTGTGTAGATGTTGATAAATCTGAATACCTTCCAGGCTGTTATGGTAGATTATGTCTACCCCGAATTCATGTGGAAGCTCTAATCCCCAGTAATTAAGAATGTGACTCTCTTTGGAAATATGTTTTTTGCAGGTGTAATTCATTAAAATTAGTTCATTATGATGGCGTTATCCAACCTGACTGGTGTCTGTATAAATAAGGAACATTTAGACAGACGCAGACTTGCACATACAGAGAAGGACATGTGAGCATGAAGCAGAAATCAGGATGATGCATCTACAGGCCAAGAAATGCCAAAGATTTTCAGGAAACCACCATAAACCAAAATACGGCATGGAACAGATTCACCCTCACAGCCTTTGGAAGGGACCAACACTGTTGACACCTTGACCTTGACTTCCTACCTTCCAAAACTGGGAGACAATAAATTTATGTGTTTTAACTTACCCAATTTATAGTAATTTGTTACAGCAACTCACGAACTAATAAAAATGCTATGCTCCATTAAGCTTACTTTGGCTGAAGTAGCAGTCTTGCTTCTCTGGTTGAGGATTTTTTAGCTTTCTATCTGTTCTTTAAATGTTTATTTATTATTTATTTTGAGAGAGAGAGAGTGAGAGAGAGAAAGAGAGAGAGAGAGATGGAATGGAGGAGGGGCAGAGAGAGAAGGAGAGAAAGAATCCCAGGCAGGCCCTGCGCTGCCAGCACAGAGCTTGATCCCATGAACCATGAGATCATGACCTGAGATGAAATCAAGAGTTGGACGCTTAACTGACCGAGCCACCCAGGCAACCCAATTTTAGCTTTCTCCTCATAGAATTGAGGGGAGTACCTTCATTCAAAAAAATCTTTTTAGGCCAAGAATTACAGTAGAAGATACCACCATTGAAATTAGCATCCTGAATCCAATGGGGATAACAGCTCAGAGAAAGAAAGAACAAGCTTCTTTAATTCCCCCATCAGAAACAAGATCAGAATTGTTATTGTAAGGAGTAGCAAGAATACAATAGTGAAAATGGTTTTCCTCATGGAAACATTTGTGGTAATTTATTGATTATTGTGACTAGGACTGATATATGTGAATCTACTAAAGTCTTGCCTTACTGACTCAACAATGATCCTGAAAGGCAACTGTAGAAGTGATCTTCTCAGCAAAATTTCAAACACTACATTTATGTGTTCAACATTTGCATGTTCACTTTGCCTAGAAGGAGAAATGGCCAGAGATGCAGATCTATGTTATTTCATGAAAACTGGCTAGTAGTTTGGCTAGATGGTAAGAGATTTGAAAGAAAAAAACACTGGGAGACAAGAAGTCCTAGGGAAGAAATATTTGGATGGAAGTTTCATAAGAGCACAAATTGACTGGATACTTACCAAAGCATACTTTGATGCTTTAAGCCAAACTTTCTAATGTACACTTTCCCAACATTTAGCAACAACTTACCTGTCTTTAACACACATTTCACTGACTTCCACTCTACCAGTTTTTACAGCAATGATCTAAATCCGTACTAAACAATTTACATTTTGATTGCATAGAGTGGCTTCTTTTTTCCCGACCATGTTCTGAACGATACAATGATTATGGCCTGAATCAGAGAAATAGGTATGAAGAAATATGGATTTTTACTTTATGTAAACTCTATAGTCTGTTTCATTAGCAGCTTAGAATATGGATAGTATCTGATGAATTGCAAATTAATTTTGTTGTCCATTTGAGAAATATACTTTCATTGCTTGAATGACATTCATAGGACTTATGAAAAAAATCTCTGAAGTTTTCCAAGAAGAGAATGCCATCACCCACATAATTGTTTTTGGAGAAGGTATTTCTGTGTATCAATCTGAAGTCTTTCTTTCTATGCAGTGGATTAGCAAGATCAATGTTAGATTTTCCTTTGCTTTTTAAAGTTGGTGCCATAACATTTTTTCCAAAATTGTTATTAAAGTTATATTTTATTTTAATAATTTATTTTTTTGCACAGCCCCTCATCAACTACTGTAAACTTAAACTTAGGAGATTTAGGAATAAAATTAATTCAATTTTTAGCACATTCCAGGAATCAGCAACGTGAAGTAGGAAAATATCTGCATTTTCTCAATTACCATCACTGTTGCTTGCTATTAAAATATGCTTTTTATTAAATGTATTATAATGTAATTGTTAATATGCAATGTAAACTAATACTTTTAACTGTGTTTAGCATCAATACAAATTTCGAAATCAGATCACAGCTTTGAAAGTTAATCACAACTTAAGTTGCTTAGGTGTAATATCCAACAAATATTCAAAACAAATATAAAAGGAGGGAATAAAGACCTCAGGATAAAAAAAGCATTCGACATTAATATACTTCAAGTAGACTGCTTTGCAGGACTGCATGACCAAACTCATTTACAATTTGTTTTAGAATAGTGAGTCATAAAATGAAATAGAGCAGAAAAAAATGCAAAATATGAGAGAAAGAGAATGAAGGTAGCAGGGGAAAAGCTTAACCTTGGAATTGTCTTAGCATAGGTTTTAAAAGTCTATTTCATTTTCAAAAATATTGTATTATAATATCAATAAAATTTTTATTGGTTGGTTTTTGTCAGTATGTCATAGATTATAGACAGAATCTTGTCCAGGGGATGGGACCATTAGTTTATTTACATATCATAAGCCATAAGAAAGAAATTTAATGTACTAAACTTGATTATATAAATCAGTAAATCACTAACAATTTTTAGAGGAAAATGGAAGATTATAGTAACGATCATTTCAACAAGTTCATTAGAAACCCTCCACAACACAAGAAACATCAAGAGACATGGTCTTATTAATGACTATGACACAATAATCTAATTTAAAATAATTGAATTATTAGGGTCAATTGACGACTGTGTGATTTTGTGTGATAAACTATACTCCATACATCAAAGTCAATTAGTCACTAAGTCATTCATAACGCCTTTCAAACAAATGACTATATTGATTCACATTAAAAGAATTTAACTGGAAATCAAAGATACCAGATGCAGTAAAGCTTAGTGATGATTTACAATTTCTAATGTAATCAGAAACTAGCTCTTTTAAGACATAATTGTTGCTACTAAATATAAGCTGTTTAGAGAGAAATGAGTAATAAATAATAGATATAGATACAGATGATACAGATACAGATACAGATATAGATACGGATATGGATACAGATACAGATATAGATACGGATATGGATACAGATACAGATACATAGATATAGATATAGATATAGATATAGATATAGATACAGATCTATCTTCTGGGTGTTGTACAAGATGCTAATCACTGCCATGTTTAAAAACAATTGTAAATAAACCTTGAAGATATTCTACCTAGTGAAATAAGCTAGTCACAAAAGGAAAATACTGTATGATTGCACTTCTTTGAGGTACCTACAGTAGTCTAAGTAACAGAGACAGAAAATAGAGTGGTGGGTGCCAGGGGCCAGAGGATGGAGGGATGAGGGAGTTATTGCTTAATGGAGACACAGCTTCACTTTTGAAACATGAGGAAAGTTCTGGAAGTGGAGGGAGGTGAGGATGGCACAGAATGTCAATGTACTTAAATGCCGTTGAACTATACACTTCAACTGTCCAAAACAGTAAATTTTATGTTGTATATATTTTATCACAATTTTAAACAAATATGATCCCTACTTTCAAAAAATGCGTGATTTGTTCAGGAAACATAGTAAGAAGAGTGCAACAATGAATTGTGATGTCAGTCATGATATAAGACGGTGCCTGTCATAGTTCAAAAAATTGATGCTGGGTGGCTCAGTTGGTTAAGCGCCCAACTGGCTCAAGTCATGATCTCATGATTCCTGAGTTTGAGCCCTGAGTCAGGCTCTGCGCTGACAGTGTGGTGCCTGCTTCAGATTCTGTCTCCCTCTCTCTGCCCCTCCCCCGCTCATGTTTTCTCTCGCCTGCCCTCTCTCTTTCTCAAATAGTAAACATTAAAAAAAAAAAAGAAAAAGAAAAAGAATCTTGAGATCCAGAGATTATTCTGGATCATCTGCTGAGCCACATTCTGAATGTCGGCCTGCCCTGTTGGATCTGGGGCATTTGGAAGCTCTATTTAGTTCGTTTCCAATATGGTGAAAAGGCATGGCGATCTACAGTAGTGTGTAGTTCCTTTGGTCATGTTATCATGGTATGAAAAGTTTAGGAAGCATTGTTGCTAAGTTCTTGGAGTTTAGAGAAAGAGAGATCACTATGGATTGGAATAGATTTGTGAAAGTAAATAAGGAAAAAGAGAAAAGAGATCACGGATTCTGAGTATAGTTTTCATAGGCATTGTAGTCGTACAAATTTTGGGGGGAAACACGTCAGAAAATATAAAGCATGTGCAGGAAATAATGAGTAACTCAGCTTGGTTTTAGCAAAAAATGTTACTATAAGGGAATAGTGGAAGATTTATAAAGTGAGTTGAGAAAAGCTTTGGGAATGACATGTGGGAGACTAGATAAAAGAGAGGCATTGGAGATTTAATCTCTGGTTTTTGAGTTTTATTTCCTCTATAAATAATCAGATAATGCATAAAATCATATTTATCAATTGATGCTGCTTCTCATAGCTTTATTATTAACAGGAATGAAAAATATTTTGATTTTTTAAATGACATCTTTCACTAAAAATTATAAGAATATAAGAAAAACACAGGAATGATTGTTTTAATGTATGTGTATAGCTTCAACATGTGTAAATCTTTGACAGTTGAAGGAAATATTCCATCTCTGACACCTAAATAAGGAAAGAAAACTGTGTGTATATTTGAGTTATTACTTTGTAATATAACCAGGTCCTCTATAATAATGTGTATCTCTATAATATAATTGCAGATAGTGGAGAGAAAAAAAAATCTTAGAGCAGAGACCTGGCACAGTATGTGTTTTTTCTTCATTGAACAGTTTTTGTGATTTCTTCTGTAATTGTTACACTTTGCTGGAATCTCAACTTAACAAAATGGATGGTGACTAAGATGAGACAGCTTCTTTGCTAACCTGACTCAGTTTTAATCACAATTTGTTAGCAATATATTGCAATTTTAAAAATCTCTACCTTCTTCCGAGACCACCCTGATTTGATAATTGGAGGTCCGTGTACCTTATTATTGTATGTCATTCAAGTGTCATGATTGGAGTAGCCTCTGAGTTATATGAAAAATGTTAAGTCTCAAGACATCGTGTATGATTTATGGTGATTGTTTTCTTCTCAATTTAACTAGATTCTCTTGGGAACTGAAAAAGGATCAGTCATCAAATTACCCTCAGGCCTCTGAAACAGAAGCAGGAGAATTGTGAGTCCCTTGTAACTGGCAAAGGCCACTTCCTCCCTCGTGAAGATATTTCAAAACTGGTCCTGGCAAAGTAAATATTTCTAAATGTCCTTGAATTTTGTAGGGTTCACCTACTTCAGTCATGAGTCTAAATAATAAAATTAGTAATGTAGGAGGCTTAGGCAAGTGGATTCACAGTGCAATTATCTCTTTCATGGTTGCTATCATGTTTATTTTCTCTGAAAATGCTATTGATCATTTGAAAACGTATTTGTACCTGTTAAGAATTTTTTCTTCTTTTTTTGTCTTTGTTAGCTCTCAATAATCTCTCCTTTGCCCTAGAAATGTGCTGAACTTAATTAGGTACTAACCAATTTAGTCACAATGAATTGAGAATTCACAGAAGGTAAAATAACACAAGGCACTGCTGTAAGAAATTTAAAAAGAAGTTATACTGTCCCTGGTATTTTGAAATGAATACTTTGAAAAAGGGGTGTGTGTGAATACACACACATGCACACACACACGTATATGTATGTATATATATAATATTTTCAATGACATTTGGGTAATTGTTTTTACAGTGACACTAACTGACCTTGGAATATTGCTATACTTACTCATTTAGTCATTGCTAAATTTCAATATTAAATCTGACATACTTTGATAGGTTTTTCCACATGACATTATTTTTACCTTCCACATAGGAGTCTCATATTGCATAATTATCTATTAATATGTCTTCCTATATAAAATGAATTCGTCTAAGCCTTATTCCTCTGCCTTATTCACCTTTTAATCTGTAAGACATAATACAATATCCTTTTTATGTTGAATATTAAGTGGATATTAAATGAGTGAGTGAATGAATGAATGAATGAGCAAGGAACTGTAGAATACCAATTCATGCATACTTATGGAAATTTGGACTTTGAAAGCACCATAAATATATGCTAAGTCAAATACAAAATTATTATTTCTCAAAAAATTATTGTGTACTTAGGAAATCCAAGGGATTCTCATAGGTCACTAGGAACAATAAGTCTTCAATAATATGGCTAGGAATAAAAAGTAATACATAAAAAACAATAGTTTTACGGGGCGCCTGGGTGGCTCGGTCGGTTAAGCATCCGACTTCCGCTCAGGTCATGATGTCACGGTCCGTGAGTTCGAGCCCCGAGACGGGCTCTGGGCTGATGGCTCAGAGCCTGGAGCCTGCTTCCGATTCTGTGTCTCCCTCTCTGTCTGCCCCTCCCCTGTTCATGCTCTGTCTCTCTCTGTCTCAAAAATAAACGTAAAAAAAAAAAAAAATTAAAAAAAACAAGTTTTCAATTTGTTTTTTTTTAATTAAAAAAAAAATTTAACGCTTATTTATTATTGAGAGACAGAGAGAGACAGAGCATGAACAGGGGAGGGGCAGAGAGAGAGGGAGACACAGAACTTGAAGCAGGCTCCAGGCTCTGAGCTGTCGGCACAGAGCCCAATGCGGGGCTCAAACCACAAACCGCGAGATCATGACCTGAGCCGAAGTCGGATGCTTAACCGACTGAGCCACACAGGCGCCCTAACAATTTTCAATTTGTAAAGCAACAAACAATTAGAAATCCCAGTTATATTAGTAACAGAAATGATAGTACTGAGTAGTAAATGTATCAAAAATTGTTCAAGACTTGGTTGAAGGAAATAAATGAGTATACAATGAAAAGATCTAGTATAACATTTTAATGATTTTCCAAGCATAAAATATGCTTGAGTGGGATGCTTCAATATTCAAGAAATAGCAGCTCTCTACATTAATGATGACAATCATTAACACTGTACACCAAAATATCTTTGTTTCTTTTTTCTCCTGGACGTATAATAGAACTGACTTTCTACTTTCTTGAAGTTAAAGATGATCATGTGATTTGCTTTGGCCAATAAAAAATGACAAGTCACATAAGTCAGTTTCAGGAAGGAGCTAAGTGCCAGTGCATGATTTAACATGTTTCTGTTACCATATTTTTCCGTCAGATTTATGGTAGCAAATTTTTAGATGAAGCTTCTGTTAACCTGGGTTGCTGAGTAGCTGTTATGAGAACTACCTGCTGTCCTGCTGAATTGTTACGAACGAAAGGTAGGTCCAAGAGATACAAATTTATTGTGTTTTGCCAGTGAAATTTGGTGATTGCGTCAGAAATTTGGAAATATATTAAACTATGGGATATCAATCTACAACAGAGATCAAACCTTCTTCTGTATAAGTCCAGATATTTAATACTTTTGGTTTTATGGTTTATATAATTTTTTAAGTTTATTTATTTAGAGAGAAAGAGAGAGAGAGCACACGAGTGAGGGAGGGACAGAGAGAGAGAAAGAGAGAAAATCCCAAGCAGATTCTGCACTGTCAATACAGAGCCCCATGTGGGGCTGGATCTCATGAACTGAGAGATCACGACCTGAGCCAAAACCAAGGGTCAGACTCTTAACGGACTGAGCCACCCAGGTGCCCCGATGGCTTATATAATTTTAATCACACCTACTTACCTCTTCTGCTATAGTACAACTGCAGCTGTGGATAGCACCTAAATGAATAACAATGTCTGTATCCCAATCAAATTTTCTTTAAAAAAAAAAACAAGGGAAGGGCCAGATTTGTCCTATTGGTTGGAATTTACTGAAACCTAATCTAAAACTTCAATATAATGCAAAGAATTCACAATTAGATTTATTATTAATCCAAGTTGATCCTAGAGTCATATGGAAAAAGAAAATGCAATCACAGCTATAAGAATCTGAAAATTAAAAGTAATTGGGCATGGGGCGCCTGGGTGGCTCAGTGGGTTAAGCGTCCGACTTCAGCTCAGGTCACGATCTCGCGGTCCGTGAGTTCAAGCCCCACGTCGGGCTCTGGGCTGATGGCCCAGAGCCTGGAGCCTGCTTCCGATTCTGTGTCTCCCTCTCTCTCTCTGCCCCTCCCCCGTTCATACTCTGTCTCTCTCTCTGTCTCAAAAATAAATAAACATTAAAAAAATTTTTTTTTAAAAAGTAATTGGGCAAAGCTAGCTCAAACAATTATTAAATATATCTGAAATGCCATGATAGATACTCACCCATGAATGGATACACCAACATAAATAAGAGAATATGTTGGGGAATATGTGTCACTGCATATCAATGAAGAAAAGAAAGATGGATTAACTGAAATTATAACAATGGAGTACCAATCTAAGAAATAATTAGATCTGACTCCTTATAACACCAAAAAATTCTTATGTGCTAATGTTTAAATCCTCTGAAAAATGAACCCAAATGCACTCAAAGAAAACATAGGAGGATGTTTTATACAATTAGGATGTGGAAGTAGAATTTTTATTACGATATCAATTCCAGATATCATGAAAAATAATTGATAAATTTAACTTAATAAAAATCTAAATAAATGGTGTAAACAGAATCAAAAGACAGGGAAATTTTGGAAACATTTTTTGCAACAATTATCATAGCTCTATTCTTATTTACTTAACATATTAAATGCTCCTATGAATTGATATGAAAAAGATCAAGAACTCATTAACAAAATGGTATAGATCTTGAAAACAGAAGTGACTGGAAAAAAATACAAATGAATTTTTGAGATGTCCAACTTCATTTATGTTAAGAGAAATGAAACAAAAAATACTGTTTTTAAAAATTTTTTAATGTTTATTTATTTTTGAGACAGACAGAGACAGAATGCGAGGGGGTTGGGGCAGAGACAGAGGGAGGCACAGAATCTGAAGCAAGCTTCAGGCTCTGAGCTGTCAGCACAGAGCCTGCCGTGGGGCTCGAACTCACGAGCTGTGAGATCATGACCTGAGCCGAAGTTGGACGCTCAGCTGACTGAGCCACCCAGGTGCCCCAAGAAATACTGTTTTGTGAAAGTTTAAATTGTACAGTTTTGTGTGGCAGACAATGTAAATATCTGTGTGAGACAAATTCTGTCGTAATTTAAAATGCAATTTCTTTTGTACTTGGAAATTTTATGTTCAGGAAATTTCTCCTATAGATTTTCTAATATATTTAGATATAAGTAAAAGATCTTTATTTTTACATTTATCACAGAACAAGAATGAAGACGCCCATATGATTATAATAGGTTACTAGTCCAAGACATCAGTGTTCATGTATTAAAGGAAACTCTATGTAGCTATTATGAGGACCAAGTGTCTTAAGCACTAATATGAAATTGTCTGTAAGGGGAAAGAGAATTTTCGAAAAGTCTGTAGAGCATACTACCAATTGTGTAAAATACTTGCATACAGATAGAATATCTCTGGTGCAATAGTGGTTCTTTTGGTGGACTTTATAAACTAAAGATGTGTTTAGGGTCTAGAACAAGACAAATCAAAATGAAATCTTTGCTAGATGAATAAAGAGATCATGTAATCCAGGTATGGCAGTGATCATTTCCATACTTCTACGTCCATAAGTTAAACCTCCTATCCTATAAAGTGAATATCGACAAGTTTGATCTTCTTTCTTCAAGATCTTGGATATTCTTAGGCATTTTGTAGAATTTTGGATCTCTTTGTGATTACTTTTACATCAAGATGATTCTGTATAGGAGTCTATCCAAGATGAGCTTGATTCCTCTCTCGTCTACTTTAGCTGAACTGTCCAGGAAACTACTAGGTAAACCAGACTGTCATTCTCCCCTGAGCCATTCTTACTATATTAATGTCTATTAATATAATCATGCCAGGTTACCATGTAAACGTATGTTTTACTTTTTTTTAAAAAAATGCAATTCTAAGAAAGACATTTTATGGTAGTTTCAATAAAGGTTGCAATGGTAGCTAAGTCAGTCATTCCCCTACATTAATTAGAAAGGAGAGAGTGTTCAAGACTTAATCTTTCACAGGATGGGGTGCCCAATGGGTACTCAAATTTATCCTCATGATAAATTTGTCTCGCTTGGAGCCCTCTCTTGCTCACATACAGTTCTCTATTCAACTCTGCACTTGGAAAATGATTTTCCTCTCTCAAAAGGAAAATAGTGACCTATTGTGCCTCTAACTCAAGCAATGTCTCAAGCTTTAGTTAACACTTATAGACATGTTCTTTTGTTCAGTTTTTACAGGTTTCTAATTGGAGATGTTGCTAGAAAAGATCTATCTATCTATCTGTATATATGCATCTATGGGTGGGTGTATATATATATATATATATATCCTCATATCATTTGGAAACATTGCCCCAAATAATAACAGTCTTACATGAAACATTATTTAAAAAGATTTTTTTAATGTTTACTTATTTTTGAAGGAGAGAGAGACAAAGCATGAATGGGGGAAGAGCAGAGAGAGAGGGAGACACAGAATCCAAAGCAGGCTCCAGGCTCTGAGCTGTCAGCACCGAGCCTGAGGTGGGGCTCGAGCTCATGAATCATGAAATCATGACTTGTGCTGAAATCAGACGCTCAACCGACTGAGCCACCCAGGCGTCCCCCCCTTTTTTAAAAATTTTTTTTCTTTTAATGTGAAACATTATTTCTTAACCTGGCTGCATTATAAGAAAATCCAGGTAGGCTTTTAGTGTTTTCGTTTAGTTTTTTTGTTTGTTTGTTTGTTTCTACCCAAAGAGACTGGAACGAACTTCTATATTGCAGTTTTAATTAAATTATTGTAACATTGAGTTTCACCCAGAACGGAGATAGATTGGGTTACTGATGTCATATTTTGTAGAATAGATGGAATGAGTTCATAATGATTCTAGTTGCTGATTTTTCCCTCCCTCCTTCCTGTTTTATTTTATTTTTTTAATTCTAGGGAGTCTCTGATGAATTTTTACAGAAAGAGTGGAAGTGGACTTACCGAGCACATACACAGCTCAATAGGTTCACCAGATAGATTATAACAGGAGAAATGTGAGATATTTCAGTCAATATGTAATATTGAGGTAGGAATGTTTTAAATGACTGCTTTTGGGGTTTGGTAATGAGAGAAATATATGAAGTCAAAATGTAAGTTGTGACAAGGAAGACTGGAAGGGCTTTAATCAATGAAGAAGGATATTCTTACTGCCGACTCTGATGACTAAGCGATGTCATGCTATAAAAAAATGTCACAAAAGTTGTTAAAACGACAGAAGCATTGCCAGAGCTTTGAGCCATCCATAGTGAACAGGAATAAATAGGGAGCAACCCTATATCTTAGGTATTTGGGGATTGAGCACAAAAAGCAGCAATAACTGTTGCCTTTATGGATGAGATGAATTAAAAAGAAATCTATTTTTATTTTAAGGTGTGTATGTGGACTGAATAATGAACCAAAACCCAAGGTTTAGACAAGTTGTTCTTGAGAGTGGGAATTCTAAAAAATACTGTTAAGTGGCTGAGGTGACACATAGAGATGTAGAGAGGGTTTGAGGGGGAGGGAAACAATTAAAGATCAGCATGGAAGACTGGTGGGTGAGCCATTTGTGACGATTGTTACTCACAAACTTAAGTGTACGGCCATCTAGAGCCATTTGCCGGGAAATCAGCCATAAGACATAGCCACAGTTAGCTTTCGTGACAGCTACACTGAGCAACATTCCCATCTAAATTTAGTCCCAGAATTTTGATGTAACTTCCCCTTCTCCAGGTGGTAATCTCTGGAAGCTGATTGTAACTCTCATTCCTTTCTTATTGGGAAGGGGCATTTCCTATCATCTGTACACTTTATGCCTCAAAGCTCTGGATGCCTTATTTTTGCTACTTGGTCCGCCATTGCCAATGAGTTCACTTGACTCTTTTGATTATCAGCATCTGTGTGCTAAAAGGAAACTTTTTTTTTTTTTTTTACGTGCAAACAAGTTATGGTCCTTAAGTGTCTTTACCTAGGTTGACTTTTTCTATGTAGTCTCCTCCCGGAGAATTATACTTCCCTTCTAGGAGGTTAGACCAAGTCCCTCAAGGGCAATGCTATATGCTAGTAGTGAAGCTGTCTTAGCCTTTGCTATCAAAATAGAGCAAGGTTTCTTCATCTCTACCCCAGAAGCAGAAGGCTTATGAAAACTCCTTTCCAAGAACTTAATGAATTTTTAAATCTGAGCCTGTTTTACTACTACTACTTTTCCTTGAAAGATTTCTTCCAAAAAAACCTTCATCAGAGAGCCTAGAGACTAGCATATAAATAGAATCAATATACAGATAGTCTCAGATTCCTGGCAAGGGACATAAATAAAGCGTCTATGTGATTTTGGTGCATTTAATAGAGGGACCAGGGTAAAATAGTACTATTAATTTTTTTTGGATGCTAGATATCCATGCTTAATGTTGACTTTGAACATGACATTAAAATTTAGAAATGGTCTGTCACAGAATTCTGCTTCTCTCAAATAGACATGGAAATAATGAGTAAATGTTTATTATAATATTTGTAGCTATGTGGTACCTGTTATTGCCATCTAAAACACTCTGTGATAATAGGCGAAGCCATGGATTTAGAAATTTGACATATTTTCCATTATGTCCCGATGCCTGTAATTAACTAGTCGTCTTGCTGTTGATCCTATTTCAATAGACTTCAAGTCACATAAAATATTCAAAATAGTTGGATTAAACACCTACTATCAAGTAAAAAATATTATCTGTGCATGTTTAATATGGAAGAGAAAACAAATAATGTATCTTGATATTCATTTCAGTTTTAGCTTTATATTTCTTATCAGACTTTGAAAATTGCCGAGAGGCATGCAGCGCTTGTATTTTCCCATTTCCCCAAAACAGGCCTTTATCATTTCTCTAAGTGAATGCTATCTTGACTTTAGCCACTAAATCTTTGCTCCACTGAAACAAAAACAAAACGGCAGAGCTTGATATAACATGCCTCTCCTGCTGAGTCCCCATCGGTCCAGGTGTTAAAAATTGGACACTTTTTTTTTTTAATGCCCTTGATATATGAAAACAAAACCAGAAGGAAGCTTGTTGAGGAAACTGTGTTTTAAACAGTAGTAGCTCAATCTGTTGATTTACTGGCTACTGATTTACAAGCTGTGAATGAATTGAAGCCTTCAGCAACAGGAAGCTGTGCCATTGGGAAACCCTAGAGCTCCAGCTGGAGCCGGGGGACCTGCTTGACTGCGAAGAGGAAAACTCACTCCAGGAGCCCCCTGTAATCAGAGTTGTTAACCAGAAGGAAATGTCTTCAGTGCTCTTACATGGCTTTTAATCAGATACTGACAGAGTGCCTTTGATCAACACATTTGCACCATGAGGTTAACTAGAGGGTTCAGTGTGTCCACATAGATTTCACAGTCAGCTCCAAATGTACACAACCAACAGAGAGACTATTCAAACCTGATCTTGTTGCTGGCTCCCTCTCTGTCCTCTCAACCTCCAGGGTCGGCTGTGAGGATTAATGAAACTGCATTTTTCAAGCATCTTGCCATCTCTGAACTAGAACCAAGGGTGAAGCATGAGGCATTGTTGCGGAGGCCGGCGTGTTGCTTCTTTGATATCTCCACACGTCTTAATTGAAACCTTAGACAGTGGCACCAGCCTGCTGCCCTGTGTTAGGCCTTTAAGAACACAGTAGTGGAGAGAAAGGAACCTCAGGGAGGAATTATCTCAAAGACAGAGATCACTGGTGAGTGAAATGGCCCCGGCTGAGTTATTTTTCATTTGCCAGCTTGGTTGGTATCCAGAATCCGTGACTTGAAATGAAACGACTCTGTAGTCACAGAGCAGAGAAACAAAGTTGGCACAGAGGTACCAGAGAAAACAGCTTACAAGGTGCATCCCAAAGATGCTGAAGAGGGAATTAGATATTTCTCTGTCACTTTAATTGCCTGTGAAGGATTTCATGTATTTTGTGTTAGCAGACAAGATGGATTAACCCCTTCTCATTGTAGGGAAAAAGAAATTGCTGGGTCTGCACTGATCTTGATGTGGGGAGCAATGGATAAGGTGATATTATCTTTGAGTATGGATTCTAGCAGCAGTCACAGGGTGAAAGTTTATTTCTGCATTTTTACATATTCATTATAGATAAAATATGAACGTAAATAATCATGCAATTGTGCAAAACTAAAGTTTAAAATAGTCAGAAATAAGAGTCATGAAAATAGTCAGAAATAAGAGTCATGAAAAAAAAAACAACAACAGAGTTTTCTTTCATTTAGCTGTTGACATAGGATTGGCAATATGTATCCAAGCACTACCAAGAAAAAGGTAATTGTTAGAAAGACATCAGGTTTTTTTTTTTATGTTTTTATTTTATTTTTGAGAACGAGACAGAGTGCGAGGAGGGGCGGGGGTGAAGAGGGAGAGGGAGACACAGGATCTGAAGCAGGCTCCAGGCTCTGAGCTGTTGGCACAGAGCCTGCTGCAGGGTTTGAACTCACAGACCATGAGATCATGACCTGAGCTGAAGTGGGACGCTTAACCAACTGAGCCACCCAGGCATCCCAGACATCAGTATTTTTTAATATTAGGTATTCATATCTATAATTTTAAATAGTAAATATAAATTTCAAAATCCAACTGCATTTATGGTACTTAAATCACTTGGTTTTTATTTTTTAAACAGCCAGGAAATTGAAGACTCATCCCTTTCATGCTCTAGTTACTGACCTGTAAAAAAAAATATGGAAAAAATCATTGAGGCAAAATAAGAGATAAGTGGTTATGGTTAGTTTTTGGTATATTACCTTGAAACTTACAAAGTCATTAAACTTTAGTGGAGAATTTTTCTTACCTTCTTTCAGATTAGCTAATACTATTCCAATTTGGGGGAGCAATTAATATCTTTACCTCCCATGTATCAATCTTTATTTTCAGGTGGAGTCACAGTCCATTTATTTTTTGCAAATCTATATGGTGTAATTTTCACAAGTTAAATATAATTTAAGTAAATAAATGTTAAAGCTTTTTTTCTGTAGAATTCACTTATTTTTCACTTAGGCCCAATTTAATGAGGAATCAATTTAAAAAATAATATGAAAATTTTTTTTCTAACTTTTCAATTGTGATGTTTTAATGAATTTTAGCAAAGTTGTTACAGCACTAGTATAATTGCAAATAAGCACATTTCAAAGTCTTGCACAAAGAGATCACTGGGTGCCCTTTGAATGAAATACTGGGAACTTCCTAACTGACCTTATGGAATTATTTGAGTCTACAGGGGTATCCACCTGTAATAGATAGAAGTTAACTCGAAGAAAACTGAAGTAATGTGTTTCCTGGGATTATGTTACATAGCTGTGTAAATGATTTATGCTCATGGCAATGCAAATGAATTTGTATGGAAATCTCTAGAATTCTTATTTTGGATTGATTTTAATAGTTTGCTGTTTCTCTGACTACTTTGTGGATTAAATAAAATCTTTGAAGACTCTTCATTTCTTATTAGTATGATAGTCACAATTTAACCTGCCTGAAAATTATACTTTGTTAGAGACATGAGGCAGAAAAAGGAGCTCTTTTCATTAAAGTAAAAGTTAGCTTATTTTAGCTTTCCATCAGAATAACATAATTACAAAAATTCATGTTAGATCTGCTTGCTAAAAATATCTTTTTAGTGTGTGAAATGCTAGAATATACATTAGGGAGGAAGGTTTTTGTTTCATTTGTTAGTCTTTCTGGAGAACCTATAGCAGCATCGTGTGCATTCAGTATTTCTTGTTCCACATGGAGCAGAATGGGAAGAATGGAAACAAAGACTGAAAACAAATCTCTCAGAAAGGACAATATGTAAATGCCAAAGGAAAAATGGAAGTCTTATTCTTCCCTCCTCACATAAAAATTGATTTTAAATAATGCCAAATTCCATATTATAGGGTATCCCCAAAAGGGTGGGAATAGAACTTTTAAAGTTATTATCTGACATCACAAGGGAGATTTGGTATTTGTTTTTGTTTTCTTTTTTCTAGTTTTTAAGAAACCGACATGAAAAACTGACTAATTGGGAAATACAAATGCATTGAGGTCTGTCAGTAGAATTGGGACCAATGAGTGTGATGCCTTTCTTAGTCTTTTATTCTAACATTTATTTCTAATAAATAATAACATTTCTAATTAATAATAATAACATTTATTATCTAATAATAACATTTCTAATAAATAAATAGCATTTATTTCTTTTCTTATTTCTTTTATTCTAACATAAAAATTTATCAAAATAAAAGGTTCTCCGTAATTAATGTTTTGCAACAGAATTATATAATTTTTCCCTTTCATGCAACCTGTGGAAAATAAGTGTGAATAAGAAGGTTATTTTATGCTGCTCTATTTTGCAAATGTTAAGTCAATTCTTGACTGGTTTTAAGGAATTCTATCATGATATGCCTTGTGTAGTTTTTTTCTTTTTCTTTTTCTTTTTTTATTAGGTTTATTTATTTTTGAGATAGATGGAGAGACAGAGACAGAGCATAAGCAGGGGAGGGCCAAGAGAGAGGGAGACACAATCCAAAGCTGGCTCCAGGCTCTGAGTTGTCAGCACAGAGACTGATGCAGGGCTTGAATTCACAAACCATGTGATCATGACCTGACCCTAAGTCAGACACTTAACTGACTGAGCCACCCAGGTACCCCTGACTCGTGTCATTTTTAATGTTTCTTCTGTTTGGGTTTTATGAAATTTCTGGAATTGTAGGTTTAAAGTCTTATCAAATTTGGAAAAGTTTTAGCCATTTTTTTCAAATATTTCTCCTCCTTATAGGACTTTAAATCCAATGTAATAGGCTTCTTTAATTTGTCCCCATAGTTCATTGATATTTTTTACATTATTCTTCAGTCTTTTTATGTTTTATTAAGTAGGTTTTATCACTATGTCTTTAATTTCACTAATATTTTGCTCTGTAGCATTTAATCTGTTCTTGATATCATTCAGTGCATTTTTCATCTGAGACATTATATTTTTTATCTCCAGCAGTTTGATTTGGCTCATTTTAACTATTAACATGATCATGTTTTCTTTAATTTCTTGACCATATGCTATATATTTACAGTAGCTATTTTAATGTCTGTCTGATAGTTCTAGCATCTCGATCATCCTAAGTTTATTCCTTTTTTTTAAGACTATTTATTTTGAGAGAGACAGAGACAGCGCAAGTGGCAGAGGGGCAGAGAGAGAGGGAGAGAGAGAATCCCGAGAAGGCTCCACACTACCAGCACAGAGCCTAAAACAGGTATCACACCCATGAACCGGGAGGTCATGACTTGAGCCAAAACCAAGAGTCGGATGCTTAACCAACTGAACCCTCAGGTGCCCCTTAAGTTCATTTCTATTGACTGAATTTGTTGTATGAGTTGAACTCTTCTTTTCGTGTAATTTTTAAAAATTTTATTTATTTATTTTTGAGAGAGAAGGAGAGGGAGAGAGAGAGTGCGCACGAGAAGGGGAGGGGCAGAGAGAGAGGTCGAGAGAGAATCCTAAACAGCTCTGCACTGTCAGAGCAGAGCCTGATGCCAGACTCACGCACCATGAGATCATGACCTGAGCCAAAATCAAGACTTGGCACTTAACTGACTGAGCCACACTTGTGCCCCTGAGTTGAACCCCTCTGATTCTCTGCAAAACTGGTAATTTTTTATTGGATTCCAGATATTGTAAAATTTCATTTGTACATACTAGATTTTTTTGGCATCGCTTGAAACATTTTTTATCTTTGTTTTAAGACATACTTAATTTACCCAGCTACATAAAGCTGGTTATGTAAGCTGTTTTAGGCAAGATCAGTAGGATCTTTAGTCTGGGCTATTTTGGCTCTAGTACAAAGGCAATGAGCTTCTGAGTATTCAACTTGATGTCCCTCTTCTTGAAAACATGATCTATTACCAGCTCTGTGTGACCTCAGTAGTTATTCTGTCTCCTTCTTTCTGCAGTCTTATGTAGTTTTCTCACATGTTGGCCAGTTGATTCAAGAAAAATTGGTTCCATATCTCCAGCGTTCTCTGTGTGCAACTCTCTTTCTACTCTACTCCATTTGTTGGAATGTTTTGTCTCCTCAAATGTCAACTCTGTTTCTGCTAGTTGAGCAAACATAGGGCATATTTGTCTTCCTTCCAAGTGACTTCCCTGTGCTTCCCTGTTGTCTAATATTTGAAAACCATTGCTTCATATATATTGTCCAGGTATCTAATTATATAAAACTGGAGAATAAGTTTGACTCCTCTTACTCTATTATGGCTGGAAGCACAAGTCTATTCTGTGGCTCAATAAATGATTAAAAACATAGCTCAGGCTTAGGGATATTTTTTAACATCTTGAAATTTTCATGATTATCAATTGTATAATTATCAGGACTATGATACTAAAAATTCCACTCTATGCCAGGCAAGAATGAAGAAGTAAGCAGGCAGCCCCCAGGGACCTGAAGCAGGCTGTAATATATCTGTAACCCCATGTCATAAACAGTGAGCTGTTTGCTCTCTGAGAAGAGAACACAGTAATTCTCAGGATATGTGTGCTGGAAAGAGGCTGTAAATAAAATCTCACTTCTATAATGCAGCTATCTTTGGACTCTGAGATCTTAGTTTTAGGAAAGAAGTCTCATTCTTATTGCCCATTGAGAGCAGAGTGGAAAACACTGGACAATCTTCATAATAATAGAGTATTCAGAATAAAGGCATCTAACACTATTCTAGTAATGGTGAATAAGTGCATAGTCCTTTTGAGGAAACATATTGTTAGGTCATTGGTAGATTTGAACTCTAACAAAATGGTTTTCCATTGGATATAATTCAAAAGAAAGAAAGAAGGAAAGAAAGAAAAGAAAGGAAGAAAGAACGAAAGAAGGAAAGGAAAGGAGAAAGGAGAAAAGAGAAAGGAAAAGGAAAAGGAAAAGGAAAAGGAAAGGAAAGAAAAGAAAAAGCAATACCAAAACAACACAAAACACAACAAAACAAAACCCACAAAGCTCCCTGATTTCTCCATTAAGAGTAGTAAATTAGGGCAGAAAGGAGCTGGTTTTTAGAAGAGTGCTAGGGAAAATATGGTCGGTGAATGGGAGGAATTTGTGTTTTGTTTTTCCTTTTATGTTTAAAAGGAGTTTATGAAAAAGTGATAGGTAACAGAGTTTGCACTATTTCAAGTGCTGATGAAATGGAGCACTGTGAATATTTGTGCATGTTGTACACTGCACAATTTTAGTTGTGCTTTTCCCTTATAGCCCACAACCTTGACCAGCAGCAGTGACGTCACTTCAGGGAGCGTGTTAGAAATATGGAATTTGAGATCCCACTGCAGACCTACAGGCTCAGAATCTGCATTTTAACAAGATCCCAGGTGGTTTGTACACTCATTAAATTTGAGAAGTGTATACGTGCATAATGTCTTGGAGTTGGGAAGTACACAGCTTGCCGAGCAGGATAGATCCGTCTGTGGGAACCAAGGTTGTTAAAGGGTCTTCTCCTGACAAGCAAGATGACTTGAAGAACTGGGTTGAGGCCTCTGGGTCACCAGCAATAGGTTTTTTTTTTTTATATAATACACAGAAACCCTGAAGAATGCACTATTCTCCCTTATTTCTTTCCCTGTCTTTCCCTCAATATTCTTGCACAGAACACTCCACTTCTGACACTCCTGGCCACCTAATGAGTGGGGTTTTTCTCCCACACCAAGCAATTCTCCATGATACCCATTTAGGGTCTCCCACTTTAACTCAATTCTGACACTACCTGGAGATAGTGTCAGGTCCCTCAGGTTAAAGGCTCAGTGCCACAAGGCTGCTTTACCCCACTTCAGATGCCAATCATGAGTAAAAGTTCCCCAGGTACCCACAAGTTCTGTCTGACGGCCTACAAATCAGAGGTTCCCACAATCCCCTCTACAGGTGTGATTAATTTGTTAGAGTAGCTCACAGAACTCAGGAAAACACTTAATTTACATTTACCAGTTTATTAATGGATATGGTGTAAGTTACAGGTGAATTAGCCAGATGAAGAGATAATAGGTCTGGGAGGGCCCTGAAATGCAGAAGCTTCTGTCCCCATGGAGTTGGGTGTGTCTTCCTCTTTGTACATGGATGTGCCCACCCACCTGAAAGCTCTCTGAACTATTGGGATTTTTTATGTAAGCTTCATCACATAGGCATGATAGGTCATTAACTCCATTTACAGCCCTTCTTTCTTCTCGAGGAATGGTGCTGGGGTGCGGCGGTGGGGGGGGGGAGGGGTGGGAACTAGGGCTGGGAATTCTAAGCTTCTGAACATAGCTTGATCTTTCCCGTAACCAGCCATCATCCAGGAGCCATCCAGAGTCATGTAACCAGAGTGAAAAACACTCTGTTCACCTAAGAAATGACAAGGGTTTCAGAACCCCTGTGGCAGAAACCAAAGGCAGTGTATATGTTTTCTGTCATCCTACTGCTCTCCTCTGCATTCCATCAGCCAACCTGGCTGCATTCCGTCAGCCACAGAACTGAGGGAAAAATTGCTGTAGCTTTCTCACGTTAATCGGAGGATATGATGTGTACTCACTCCCTCCCAACTATTTGTACCCTATAAGCCACAGTATGGAGCCCTGGCTTAGCTTCATCAGAGCACTCAGTGAGAGTGTCCTGATAATTCTCAAGAAAGAATATCTGTCAAAGGAATATGCAAGTGGTGTTTGTATACACAGACGCTATTCATATCTTTTCTTTTTTAAGTCTCATGTTCTGAAATAATTATATTGTGGGCAGTTGGCCAATTTCAGCATAGATAAAAACTAGATTACATACATTAATCGCTAGCTGCACAGAGAGGGGGGAACATTCCCTCTTAACACATCTTCCCCAACTATCTCGTTAACCCCCAGCAGTTCCTGGGGAAGAGACCTGTGTGCCTCACACCCCTACCAAGCTGCCAGGTTGCTAAGGGGTCAGTTAGGACAACAAGCCAAGACGAAGGCAATAACCAAGATTTCGTTAATTTACTAAGACAGTGTTAGTGCTAGGCAACATATGTACCAGCTCTGTAATGCTCCATTTTTTTCCCCCCACAGAATGAGCGCCAGACCTGGGTCAAGCACATCAGCTTCTCACTGCTCACATCTCTGGACAAAATGACCCTGTCATTTTGTGAGCCAACGGGGCCAGAGAGAGGAAGAGGAGAAGATACCAGCAGTAGAGAGAAGTTGTGAGTGGAGAAAAGTGTCTTAGGTCCTCCCAAGAAGGGGGTCTCCAAAGGGAGGCACTGGGGGTAGAAGGGTCCAGTGTGCATGTAAGCATGAGTCCCTGACTGCAACTGACTCCAGAAAACTGCAGTCCACCGGTCATGCACCAGGCCTTGTGTGGGGAAGGTGGCTTCCCCCCCACCCTGAGGCCCGCCAGACAAAGCCTTGTAATTGCCTACGGTCAGGCACAAAAGATCACAAGGAGGATTTGGGCCGGGAGCTGGACTCCTCACATGCAGCCTGAAGACATCTGATGCAAAGATACATACTTGAGACAGAGTTCTGGCATACCTACCTAAGGCTGAATGCATAGGGGTTCACCCGCAGGGTTTTGTAAAGACGGAGGGTGCTGCTACAGACATCTCCAGACTAGACAGGATCCTAAGAAGCAAGAGTTAAATGTATTAACTGAAGAGTTTTCAGCCTAAAAAAGAATATAAAGCATTCGTTTCTCAGTGGACATGGAGACCTTGAGCAATGCCACTCACCATTTTCAAGTGTCTGCTGACCTGAGGCTATTAGTTTTGTTTTTGTTTTATTTTGTTAATTTTGTTCTTTGTTTGAAGCACCATCGATAAAGTTCTGATAATACAGATATTGAGGTCAGTCTATCAGCTCGTTTGGAGGAGACATTTTTCCAGGTCTTTAAGTGGCAGTTTTGGATAAGGGTGATCTCCTTCAAAGTAATATTTTTTGTGCTATTAGTTTTAGCCGTTTTAGATTATATTTTGCTGATTCTATTACAGAAATGCCTGTAGCAAGACCCCAGGACTCGATTTCTTTTCTACACTTACAGGATAGACATTCTCTATTCCTATTGGATACTGTTTCCCTAAATTGCAGTATGTATTCCCAATACCAGGTGCTCTTTCCCTTCACTCTAACTCTGCCTTGGGCCATAGCTGCCTTTGCCAGCAGGCAGGTCCCACCTTGAAATCCTGAGCCCAGCTTCTCACTAGGCTATCATCTTCTGCCTGAGTCCAAGGCAAGAGGAAACAGCAGTGTGGACTTTCCGGTCCAGGGAGCCCCTCTGAGTCCCCAGGACTCTTCTTGGAGATATTAAGTGAAAATAACTGGCGTGGTGAGTTCTTTTAGTCAGGAAGTGGGGCCTTAGGGATATTTACTCTGATTTTAAAGCTCTCTCCTTACCTTGAGTCATGTGTTTTTTTATATCCTCGTGTCATGGAACAGTTTATACTGGTTATATTTGGAAACATTCAAAACTGATTAGATTTTCCTGAAGCGGTGGCTAAGAATTCATATGGTGCATATGAATACCAAACAAATTATAATTTTTAAAAATGGAATCAAACAATTGTGAAACAATGGGCAAGACTCTCAGCAATTTGATGAATATAATATGGACTTTCAAGAATCAGCACTGGTTTGCAAATATCATTATACCGGGATGAGAATAAGCCTTTAAGTTTTCATTAGAATGTTATAAAGCCCTGGAACATACAGCAAGGTCAGTAAATAGCTGAACATACTAATTACCCGCAGTATTTAGATGACTAAAGAGAAAGGGATGAATGGCTTTTAAGAGCCATTTCAAATCTCATTATGTAAAACTAGAGAAACTTTTCCTAGAGAATAAGGACATGATGGTATCATTCTCTAGGTTCCCATGTCATCAGTTTATCCCCAGGGCACCAGGTCTGAGAACTGAGTTACAAACTTGGGAAAAACTATGAAAGTCTCTCTACCCGTGATTAAGAGGATGATTTATAAGAAATTGGGAATATTTTCTAAGGAAGATATATCTACACTTGGGAATTTTTTTTTTTTAAAAAAGGAAAGCTTGGCTATAGGCTAAGGAAAATTTCTCAAATTTTATCACAGTGACAGCTATCAAAGGCCAAGATGTGCCAATGGCTGACAAAATCTATTAAAGTTTATTCATGTTTTCAAAGTAAAAAATTGTTTAGCACAGTATCTCACATATCCAGACAGAGCTAATAATGTTTGCCTGCTAACGTGGCTAATCATTGACAGTTGTTATGATAGTTAGGACTACAGATTTTGCTCTGGGTACTTAGCAGGTAAGAATTTAGATTCCAGAAATGTGAATCAAGCACATTTTTGAGGAGCAAAATGTAGTTGCTACTCCTTTGATTGAAATTGATATAAGAAATAAGTGAAATTTGTGTATAAAGATATATAAAGTAGTTTAAATTAATATATTCATGCCAGTTGCATTATATATCTCATACCAGGGAGAGGAAAGTATGCAAGAAGACAAATATTCATATGGGGATCTCCTTATGGAAGCACCCCTAATTTCTAACATGATTCTTTTCTGTTTGCATTTATGCCATGAGGACACTCCAAATCTAAGTCAATTGGTCTCAGGTAACACCCAGAAAGTCTTCAGTAGAACAATTAGGACTGGTTGCTGATTCAGGCCCTACGGAATAGTACAGGGAGAGCAAATTAAGAGGTTTAAGACCAGTAGAGCCTAGGCTCTCTAAATCATGTCTCTACTGCAATAAACCCACTGGGGTGAGTTTTAAAGTGTATCTATTTACTTTCTTTCTAATGGATGGAAATATAGATTTCTTGAAACAGAACAATCTAAACCCATAATAAAAATGAAATGTTTGTCTCTGATTGTCTGAATATAGGCACACTTGTGCCTCCACACTCTTTCATGGTGCTGAGCTGACCCAGTCATAAATGAAGCCAAGATTCTGGTTTCATAAAAGGGGCTTTGAGATGACTGTGGTTACTGTGATGAGAAATTAGGATAGTGATGAAGACTTTTTCTAGTTTTAAGTTGCAGGGAAAAAGACAAGGAGGTGACTTATATTTTTTATTCCAAATATAAATTCTACGTATCCAATTTATGTTAAGACAAGAACTCATTTGCTACCTGAAGAGTGGTAAATCCTTAATGTGTCAGGCTTTGGGCTAGGAAATTTAGAAGAAACAGAAATTGGTTTCTCCTTCATGAACTTTCAATTTGATAAGGGAAATAAGATATATATGTGTATATAGGAAAGATGATAGTGATAGATGAAAGTATTATAAACACAGAAATTTGTCAAAGTTGAATTCCAACAGAGGAACCAATAAAACTCTAAAACTAATAAAATATGTTGTGTGGATGGAAAAAAAACAATCTAGTTTCATATATAATTGGGAAAACTTTAGGTGCAGATTTTATACGTGTGTGTAGGACTTTTTTGAGCCATTAATATGGTAATGTATGTGGCAAATTTACAAAAAGTATACAAAGTTCAATTTTGTATACCTTGAATTTGTTCTCCTACATAGACTCTGAGGGAATATGTCTAGAATACCGATGAAAATATGAGACCAGGGCTCACTGAGATTTGAACTGCATACACAGATTATGGTTCAACCCCAAAGAGGTGTTAGTTGTCACCACGAATGTGGAAAGGAGAACATGAAAGAGCCAGGTAAGATAGTTAGAGATCAAGTGTATTTGGAGAGTAAGGAAAGGAGCATAAACCTAAGAAGTCAGATACAGGGAGAGAACTCACGAAGCCAAAGAGAATAAATCTGTAAGGGGTGGCATCCATGTTTGGATGACACAAAAATCAAGGGGAGGAAGGACTCAGACAAGGTTGCTGTACTTGGAAATTGGGTGACACTGATTTAAAAGAAGTTTTGGCTAACTGTTGAAGACAACACACAGTGATAAATCACATAATGACTATGGAGAAGTAAAAACTAAGCATAAACTAGTTCTCAAGTTATTAATACTCGAAGAAGGACAGGTTATTTGATGGCACCTTGAAGAAAGCAAACAAGATGTGCAGAAAATAGGTTTAATTGTGGAAAGGTTAACTTTTGTCTCTAAGGAAGAAAGGTTTAATGAAGAGGGAAAATACCAAGGCAAATAATTAATCGTGAAGGATGATCCTGAAGGAGTGGGTAAAGGTAAAAAATGAACTGGTTTCCTTTGAAGAAGATAATGTAAACTTCTTTTTAAAATTTTTTTTTTTTTAATTTTTCCACAGGGGAGGAAACCTGATAGAACATATCTTGCCTGACAGTTTCTCTTCTTCTGAATGGTGTGTTCTCATCTCACTGGCATCTGGTTTTATAGGTTATGTAGCATTTACGCTTACCTTTGAAGCACAGAGTATGCTGTTATCATATCTACAGAAGTAATTTCCTTTAGAATACTACAAAATCATTCTGAGCACTTTGATTTGGCTGATTGTGGCACTCCTTTCTTTAAGAGGTAATTCAATTCTGGAATTTAGCCTTCTGGAAAAATAGTTCCACTTGTACTTGCTTTATGATGAAGACATCAATCCAGACAGCATGTCATTTACCTTAAATGAATAACATCCCTTCATAAATGGAATTTTCCCTCAAATTCATTAAAAGTGGATAATTACTTTGTCTTCGTTCCTTTTTCATGTATATATTGAAAAATAATAAAGGGGTGGGGAATGCATGGACTGACAAATGATACAGATTAACAAGAAATCAGTAAGAACCAAACCTTATTTGTATTTTTAAAATCCACCTTACTTTGAATAAAAAAATTCTTAAAATAGATGTATAGAATATAATACCAAACAGCATGCTAACTAATGACCAGTCATCAATAATCATCTCAAATTGATTATGCATGCACATGCAAGGCCATAGGAATTTTTAAAATTTAATATGCCTGCTATTATTGTTGAAGATATCTGGAAGCCTTATTTGATAGTTAAATTATAAAAACAGTGTTGTAATAATTGAGTTAAAAAGTTTCAGAGTATGTTCTCCTAAGCCAATTAAGGAAAATCATTGCTTTGTCTTTATTCCAAGTTGTTGGCCTAATATTCCCAGTATGAGCTTGGTTCCAGATATTTCATTTCCTACAAGAATTAGAACATAGCCTACTCTTGTGCCCTGACACATCAGAAGACAATGGTGTCTTAGTTTCCCATTGTTTGCCTATCCACTGAAAAATTTCATTACTCTATACTGTACCATTTGTCTGAATAGATTCCTAAAGTTGAGGAGGGCCAATCCCTATAATCCTTTTCCATTACTTATGCTAATGAAAATATACTACCAGGTGGATCCATCTCCTAACATTTATCCAGCTTTAATTGCATGCACTGGAGTAATCCCCAACATCCTCCAACTGCTAGAAATTCTGTAACGACTAAACAACTAATCTCCCAAAGAGGCCTACTGTTCAAATTTTAATACTTAAAAAAAAATCCATGTAATTTGAAAGAAGAAAAAAAAACTAAAACAGCTTATGATTGAGAAATATTTTAAGCTAATTTTTATAACAAACTGCTTCAAAAGTACTGATACACAGTGCAGCTTTGCTGGAAGAACTTTTGTACTAAAAGTGCCTCATATAAATTGGTTAGTCCAGGGTTAGAAGGAGGCAGAGAGTGGAGAGGAGATGCTTCAGAGCAGCAGCCCAAGAAATTAAAGATGCTAATGTGGAAAGAAGGGAAAAAATACCCCCAAAACCACTAAAACAGAAACACACACACACACACACACACACACACACACACCATGTATTACATAAAGAAAATGATATGAACAGTTAGGCAAACGTACTTAATACATACTTGACCCAGTATCCTGAAAGCATGGACTACAGACCACTGATATTTAAAAATTCAGATTTCTTACCAGACAGGCCAGGAATCTGTATTTTTACAAGATCTGTATGTGATCATCTGTGTGTGATTATACTGTACACTAAAGTTACAGGACCAAATGTTAGAGTATAGAAGAGGAATAAAAATAAATCCAATGATACAGATTACAAAATAGATATTTTCTTTGTGATACACTAATGTCAAAAAAAGGATGAGTGAAATAATAAATAAAGACCAACATTCCAAGTCATTCCAAGTCATAGCTTCCTATAATTAAGCAAGGTTATTATGGTAAAAATGGTGATCTAAGAGACAATGTTTCTCTTTTTAAATAAATGTTTCTTAAATGTTTTTCTTTTCAAATAAAAGGATTACAATATATAAAATTTGAGTATTGAAATACTGCCTAAAGTGAGGCGGATTCATGATTATTGAGTAAAGTCCAAATGTACACACATAGATGCATAGGAAGGTAGGTTGATAGGTAGACACAGAGAAAAGAAAGAAAAAAGTCCCGTTTTTTCCAAATACAATAATAAAGGGAAAAAACACAAAGCTGTACAGGAAAAGAAAAGGAACTTATTAAAAAAGCCAATTGGGTTTAAAAGGTTTCTATTTTTAAGAAGTTTTCTATTTTTTTGGGAACCCCAGAACTTTTCTGGTGAAGGTTAAATATGTATTCTTCATAAAGACCAAATCTCTTCCTGTGTACTAACCTCATCATCTGACAGATGTCTGATATTATAACATTGTTGTCATTGTGCATGTTTACATATAATTCAAGAACCAAAACATAAATAAACAAATGGGACCACTGTGTAAGCCTTGGTACAAGAGTGATTCTGTGCTCTGGCCTAGAGATTGGAAACAGATGTAAACATTTGTAATTATGCATGTTTCAAGCTGCCTTTCATGCACAAAAACAGTTGTAGAAATTGTGGGTGGAGCTGGCTGAACACAAACATTACTTGCCTTTCTGAAGTGTCGAAGGAGAGATTAGAATAAATGTAAGCACATTAATCATGAAATGAAATTGTTAGAAAGGCCACTTACTTGTGAACTTCTGATGTCACTCAAAAATCAAAGTTTTGAAACTTGCTTCAGTTATTTTTCTATGTTTATGAACTAATATAACATAAGATGGGAAGGAACATTACGGAGGGCATTTGCTCTTTCCCACTGCCACTTTTCAGCCATTCCAGGCAAATGATCCTTGGGCTTTCTTTCCTGACATATAGGTATAGCATTGGAACAAAATACTAACCCACGCCTAATAATAATAGTCATTAACATGCATGTTAAATGCCAACATCCATTTTCCCTTTTTACCTCTGCAATGAGACTCCAGTTTTTAGCTGATTGTAGTACTCCTTACTACACAACCACGTTTCCCATCCTCTCTTGTAGCTAAATGTGACTAAATCTCTGGACAATTTCATGTAAGTGAACATACGTCAGACTTCCCGGAGGTCTCCTTAAATGACCTTCCTCCCTTCTACACGCATGCACAAATGAAGTCCCTTCGAAAATGGGAGGCACAGGTTGAAGATGATGGAGTCTATACAAAAAATGGGAACCAGTGACTCAAAGCACTGAGTGAGAACAGTGAAGCTGCCATACCAACTTTGATTGCCTACCACCAGAAAACCCTTAAGTGATAGAGCAATACGCTTCTATCTTATTTAAACCACTGATTACTTATTGTTTACTTGTTTGTTTATTCTCAGCTGAACCAAATTCCATACCCAGTACAGATTAAATTCAACCAATCTGTATAATATGTTTACCATTGGCCAGGGGCTGCTCTATTTGAGGCTACAGTGATGAATACGAATGGACATGTTTAGCTAACAGTCTGGTGCAGGGGTCAGCTAACTAAAACCCATGGGGCAAATCTCCCCACTGGGTAAATAAAATTTTATTGAAACAGTCATTTTTATTCTCTATTGCTGCTTTCACACTACAATTACAGAATTGAGTAACTGCGACGGAAACCTCATGACACAAAACCTGCAATAATTACTGTCTGGTACTTTACGGAAAAAGTTTGACAACTCTGATCTAAGGGGAATCTAAGACAAACAAACGGACACTTAGAATAATGTGTGGTATATATGATAGGAAGGGTCCTGGGCACAATATAAAGGGCAGTGAATAATATGGACATGAGAGACCAGAACATATTTCCCAGAGATGGTGGTGTTGAAGATGAACTCAGGAGGATAAGTAGATGTGGACCAGGTAAGTGACTCAGTGAGAGCATTCTAAGTTGAGGGAACTGCACAAGTTCAAAACCCAAAAGTGACAAATGCTGTCAAGTAAAATAAATATTGTGGGGTGCCTGGTGGCTAAGTTGGTTAAGCATCTGACTCTCGGTTTCAGCGTAAGTCATGATCTTACAGTTCTTGGAACGGAGCCCTGCGTCGGGCTTGTGCTGACAGCACAGAACCTGCTTCAGATTCTCTCTCTCTCCCTCTCTCTCTGCCCTTCCCCCATGTGTGCAGTCTCCCCCCCCCCAATAAATAAATACATTTTTAAAAAGACGAATATTGAAAAGCACCCCATGAGAAATGGAAGAACAACACCAAACTTAGAAGTGGCTACAGAGAAAGCTAAGAAGGATCCAGGATTCAGCTCTGTAGAGCTTAGAAAAATCATCATGATTTACTTCTTAGTGAACTTTGCCAGGTATTTGCTTCTTAAACTTCATTGTCTCTCATTTTAATTCAAACCAGAGATAGAATTTATTTTAGGAATGCAGTTAAATTAGATGCAAAGTGTATGAGAGTGTGTCAGGGATAGAGCTAGCAGGTGCAGAGCTTGCCCTTGAACCAACCTTGCCCACTAGGCCTGGGTGCCAAAAGTAAGGATGAATAAGAAGCCTTTGAGTTACTCGGTGAATTGCACATCCTGAGATCCACCATTTAGAGACTCTAATTCAATGATCTGGGATTGGGCTCCGAAATTGGGAATTTACACAAGTGAAAAAGGCAATTTCAATGAAATTGATCCAGAAGCAGTTCTGCAAAATGCTGCTTTAGGGCAGACCCCTACATCAGAACATTCTGGAACACTTGAAAAAGTTAGAGACCTGGGTGATATCTTGATCTAGCGAATATAAATCTGAGGGTGGTGCACTTAAACCAATGTATTAATAAGCTTTCCAGTGGATTCTGTTATGCAATAAAGTTTCTAAAAAACGTTTCTCTATTCCTGGTACTGTTGCACAAATCCATTGGCACGTATGACATTCACTGCCCACAGGAAGAGAAGCAAGGAGGAGTGTCTCTAAACCAGCGGAGCAAATGATGTGAACATGTAGCAACTTCCAACTCATGACTCTTGACTCCGTTTCCTGCTTTTTCCCGTTGTATGTTTCTTGGATCTCTCACCCTGCTCCCCAGCCATTTCTTGACTTCACAGCTTCACATACAGAGAAAAATAGTCAATATGTTCATAGAGGCTGTGAACAGAGTCACTGTTTTATTCAGGAGCAACTTTCTTTGCTGCAATTTCTGGAGTCACAGACATGCCTATAGTTGGTCAGAAGAAATTCCCAGGCTTAACCCAAAATATTCTGGCTCTAAGTCTACAGTTTAAGTATCGATGCATATTTAACACAGTAAACAGATAACCTGTTAAGAAGTGACTCAGAGTAGCTGTAGAACACACACACACACACACACACACACACACACGATGCATGGACACACACACATTTTAAGACAGCTATTTTGAAATAAAAGTCTCTTTTTAAAAATTTATTCCCAATACTGCAGTCTCCCTAGGTATCTATGAAGAATAGATGAGGTTCTAGCAAATCTCAGCTAATTCTCTTCACAACTGAGACTTGCTCTAAATTACATCCTGAAAACTAACAGGCTATTGTCAAGTCACATTGGACATGGTGTGAGGTCTGTATACACTCACTAGTCTTGTCTTCTAATCGTCCCAATGAATAAGCCAAGTTTTTCTCGCGTTTAGCTCATTTTTCAATCCAGAAAAGAGAAACTGTTTTAGATATTTCAAGCCAAGAAAAGAGCTCATAAAAAGAGGTGATTTTAAAGGTATTGGAAGGGCTGGAAGAGCACACATGAGAAATGAGCTTTTACCAAAGCAGCTATGAGGCCCCTAGCTGCCAAAATGCAGGGGCCAACACCGGCTGCTACTGGCAGTTTCCTTGCAGCCACGGCAAGAACCAGAAACAAACTACTTTTCACCTTCACCTTGCCTTCTAATCTCTAGACAGTTCATCCCTTTGGCAGAACCTGCATGGAAACCAGCTGACAAGCGAGTCTGGGAGAGAAATTTTCCAGTTCTAGTGTCTTGTGCTAGAAAGACGAGTAAGGAAGGGCAGATACGAAGATTAGGGCCAACAGAAAATTGATGGCAGAACCTCGTGCATCAAAAAGTTTAAAACAATCTTATACCTCATCTACTGACGAGAATAAAGATGTAAGAGAACATATAGCATTTGTAGGAAATAGGAACGGATCTAAAGAGCTTTAAATCTTCTGTTCTTGTACAGAATAGCTAAATACTCTACATTATTATACATTCAGTCAAAATATGGTCAAAGGATTCCATGAACACAATTAAGGCAATCATGACCTAAAATTTTTAAAGAAGTAATAAAAATCAGGGGCGCCTGAGGCGCTCAGTCAGTTAAGAGTCCAACTCTTGATTTCACTCACCGTGAGACTTGGGTGCTGGGCATGGTGCCTACTTGGGATTCTCTCTCTCCCTCCCTCACTCTCTGCCCCTCCCCCATTTTTGCACACACACACTCTGTCTCTCTATCAAAATAAACAAACATTTAAAAACTAGTAAAAATCAATATTAATTTAAAAAATTCCCTAATTGTTTTTAGTTAAATAAAAAATTTACAAAGAATGAATATATATAGTGTGGATATATGTATATATAATATGTAACATATGTATAAATGTGTATATATGTAAATAAAATATGAATATATACTTATCATTATGACTACATTCAAATATCTTCCTGTATGGATATCATATCTTATATATGATACATATAATACTTATACTATAATACTTCTATATAATAATAAACTTATATATAATAAAAAGTACATCTGCAGAAAGAGATATGAATTTAGTAATAATTTGAAATTGCGGCTTCAGCTAAATACTTTTGCTTTTACTGGCACAAAGGCAGACATATTTTTAGAATATAGAGGTATAGGATTCTGGGTATCCATTTCCTAAGTTGATTTGCACAGTGTACAAAATTTGAAAGTACTTAAAATCAAGCTTACATGAACATGAAAGAGACATTTTGCAGTCATGTTTTGAAATGAGAAATCTCCTTCAAAGAGAGTATACATTTCTTAATCTCCAGTTACACTGACCTACAAGATTTCCTATTCCTATTTACTATGCAGCTTCGATTTGCAGTTTAGCAGTAACTTTGAATGACTTACTTGGACTCTGTTTGGTACATGAGGAAACACTCGGTCAGAAGGTAATTTTTGAGTCATCATTTTATACAGTTCCTGTCACATCTTAAAGTAGCACATAGCTGACTCTTATCAGCCATTTTCAAAAATAGCCATAAGTAGAAGTACAGCCTACTAAATATTATGTACGTCTCAGTTAAATCTGGCTAATAATGCTCCCTTTTTTTATCAGGTAATGCAGGTATTAGGTCCTATAAGTGAAAATATGTCCTAAGAAACTTTTCTTTCCAATATACCATATACTTATACACTCAAAATAAATAAAAACAGGAAGATTGTGGGCAAATGCTTGACAAACATACATTCAGATAATTTCCCCTTCTAGATTACAGAAATAGGAGAAACTGTGTATTGAACTCTACCCATAGCCTTTGATAAAATAAACAAGGAAAAATAACAAGGAAAAATATACTAGAGATAGCTAACTCTCATGATAACGTAGATGATGTTTATTATGCATTTGTTTCAGACCCAAAACCTACTTTAGCAAACATTTTGGTTCTTTCCAAAGACTAATCATAGAGGGTTCAGAAGGTATGTGGGAACTTTCTATACTTTCTGATCAATTTTCCTGTAAACCAAATATATATGGTAGAGTTTGGGTGTGAACAAAGAGAAAGAGAAAACACATATATTACTGGTGACAGAAGGTACCATAAATTAGTGATTTTCAAATATGAAGCAGTATCAGAATTACTTGGAGGGCATATGGAATAAATCACTGGATCCAGCTTCCATAGTTTCTGAACACTATTTTATAAAGTTATATCGATATAACAAGAAGTTCAGACTCTTTCAATAATTATCGATGCTTTATTTAATTTTTAAATATTATTTGCTGTACTATAGGGAAGGTTACATAAAGCCATTATTTTGTAACCATATTTAGGATTTTACTGATTGTAGTCAATTTAAATATCTAAGAAATGTGGTTTATTTCCTCTGGGACTTTTTATTTGCTAATTGGGAAAGTAGTATTGAAACGTTTCAAGAGGATACCCTAGTAGTGTTTAATAAGCTAATTATTATATGGGGTATAATACAAGTGATAGCTCCATGCCCAAACACACAAGCATTCAGTCATCTAAAACATTCAGAATTTTCACAATTATTTTGGAAAACACTCACACTTCTATTCTTTTTCTCACTTCATGCATTGACCCAACAAAAGAAAACAGAGTATAAATTCCAGCTTCATGCAAAAGAGATATTAGGCTGATCAAAACCTCTATTAGTTTGGCACACTGTCATCTACATAGAATTACCCGATTCCGCCAATCCTCTTGCCCCAATTTCTCAGGTTCACAAGAATGGATGACTCCTGTGTTATGTCCTCTTATTTCCCAGGGCAACTGAGCTCTTCTCTATCTGCACAATCATCTTAAAGCCAAGGTTTATATTCTTTTTGAGGCAGCAATGAGACAATCTAGAGTTTTAGTGCATATTAATGACCAAATGTGCCCTGCTATGTGGCTTAATACAACAAAATTTTATATTTTTCTAGCTTTATTAAAGAATAATAAACAAACAAAATTGTGTATATTTATGTTGTACATTGTGATTTGAGTGTGTGTGTGTGTGTGTATGATGCTTTGATATGCATTGCATTGAGAAATGATTACCCCATCAACCTAATGAACATATCCATGACCTCACATATTTTGTGTATGGGTCTGGTGAGAACATTTAAGATCTACTTTTAGCAGATTTCAAGTATACAACATAGTAATATTAACTATAAACAGCATACTATATATTAGAGCGCCAGATATTATTCATCCTGCATATCTTAAACTTTGTATCCTTTGACCAACATCTCCCTGTTTCCACCACCCTCCAGCCCAAGGCAACCACCATTCTACTCTGTGCTTCTATGAGTTTGACTTTTTCAGATTTCACATATAAGTGAGATAATGCTGTATTTGCCTTTCTGTTTCTAGCTTATTTCATTTAGCTTAATGTCCTCCAGTTCATCTATGACAGTTTTTCCTTCTTTTTGTTTGTTTGTTTGTTTTATAAATTTTCCATTAATCCATTGATGAACACTGAGGTTGACTACATATCTTAACTATTGTGAATAACGCTGCAAGGAACAATGGAGTCCAGATATCCTTTGAGATACTGATTTCATTTCCTTTTAGGTATATAACCAGAAATGGAATTGCTGAATCACACAGTAGATCTGTTTTTAATTTTTTGAGGAAGCTCCACACTCTTTTCCACCAAGGCTGTACTGATTTACATACCCACCAACAGTGTACAAGTGTTTTCTTTTTCCACATCTTTCCCAACATTTATCTTTTATCTTTTTGACAATTCTAACAGGTGTGATGTAATATCTTATAATGATTTTTATTTGCATTGCCCTGATGATTAGTCATGTTGAGCATTCTTTCCTGTACCTGTTACCCCTTTGTATGTCTTTTTTTTTTTTTTAATGTCTATTCAGGTCCTGTACCAATTGTTTATTTTATTTTATTTTTTTATTTTTTTTATTTTTTTTTAACGTTTATTTATTTTTGAGACAGAGAGAGACAGAGCATGAACAGGGGAGGGTCACAGAGAGAAGGAGACACAGAATCTGAAACAGGCTCCAGGCTCTGAGCTGTCAGCACAGAGCCCGACACGGGGCTCGAACCCACGGACCATGAGATCATGACCTGAGCCAAAGTCGGACGCTTAACCGACTGAGCCACCCAGGCGCCCCCCTGTACCAATTGTTTAATGAGTTATTTATTTTCTTGTTATTATGTTTGAGTTTCTTATATATTTTGGATATTAACTCCTTATCAAATGTATTGTTTGCAAGTATTTTCTCCCATTTTGCAGATTGTCTCTTCATTCTGTTGATTGTTTCCTTTGCTGGGCAGAAGCTTTTTAGTTTGATGTAATGCTTTTGCTTTGTTGATGCTTTACTTTTGCTTTTGTTGCTTATACTTTGGGGACCATATCCAAAAATGTATTGCCCAGACCCATGTCCAGAAGCTTTTCCCCCATGTTTAATTCTAGTAGTTTTACAGTTTCAGGTCTTATGTTTAAGTTGTTAATCCATTTTGAGTTGATTTTTGTATAAGATGTGAAAAAAGGGTCCAATTTCATTCCTTTGCATATGGATATCAAGTTTTCTTATCACCATTTTTCGAAGAAATTGTCTTTTCTCATTGTACATACTGGCCACCTTTGTCAAAGATTAATTGACTGTAAGCGCATGGATTTATTTCTGGACTCTCTATTTTGTTCCATTGGTTTATATGCCTGTTTTTGTGTGGGCACCACTGTTATTTTGATTACTACAGCTTTGTAGTGTATTTTGAAATCAGATAGTGTGATGCCTCCAACAGTCTTCTTTTTGCTTAAGATTGCTTTACCTATTTGGGGTCTTTTGTGGTTCAATTTGAATTTTAAGATTTTAAAAATATTTTTATGAAAAACACAATTGGATATTTGATAGGGTTTGCACTGAATCTATAGACTGCTTTGGTTAACATATATTACTTTTCATGAGTCCATGGGAAGTGGATAATGTGGTCCAGACTCTTTGATTTTCTTTGGGGTGACTCACCTGTCTGTGTTCAGCTAGTTGGTCTCTGCTGAGCACCTCTGTTGTCCTCCATTTGGTCTTCATAACTTATAAATAGTTATTCTGGATGTGTTGTCATGGTGGTGCATATTTTCCTGAAACAGTGGAAATGCTTAAATCTTCTTGAACTCTAGGCGTGTGTCTGTCATATCGATACTTCCATCATACTCTATTGGCCAAAGAGAGTCACAGGGTTAGCCCAGATTCAGCGAGGGGGAAACAGAGTCCACTTCTCAACTGAAGAAGTAGTAAAGTTGCAATGCAAAAGTATGCCTTGAGGGAGAAGTGGTGAATTCAGCCATCTCTTGCAGTCCGTTTATTACAGTATTTTCCTCCAAATACAGACATACAGACATAATTCCAGAATAAGTCATTAAGTGAATCCTGAAATAGATGAGACATATCTGAATTTCAAGATGACATTAAACTAGATAATTTCTGTGATATGTGTGGAGAAGACAACAGTATGTAGCTGTGGGTAGAAGCAATGGTTAGACAGATTTGTAATAAAATAAATGGCCTTATCCAAACATATTGCCAACCGAAGAGACCTTTCCAGTGGTATAACATAAGGCTTTCTTCTCGATCAGGTTATATGTAACACATCACCATTTATAAATGACTTGTATAAAAGCATGGTTATCCAAATAGAAAATGACATGAATCTGGAAGGAATAGATACTATTCTGGATGACAGTATTTGTGTCCAAAAAGACCTTGACAGGGTTAAATAAGGATCAAATTTAATGTGTAAATTTTAATGTAGATAAATTTAAGGCACAGCAATAAAATTGAACTCTCAAAATGTCCAATTACACACTGGTTTAGCTGGATAAGCATCTTAAGGGCTTTAGGTAACAGCTGCTTCAATAATAATCAACAGTGTATGCAATTTACATTAAACATCTGTGAATATAGGTCACATTAGTATATGAACTCTGTACGTTCTAGAATAGAGTATTAATCTTCTTTTCCCCCAAACCTCAATACTTACTGTGACTTCACTCTACAACTAAGCTTTTGAATACAATAGTGATAATTAGTTTTAGCACTATTTTTGAAACTGAGTTTCAGTTAACTTCTCAGGGCCATTTGAAAATCAAATCCTTTGGGCATCTAAATTCTCATTAATTAGTAAAAGAGCACTAAAACTTGGTAATATTCCGAGTCAAATAGCAGATATTGTAAGTATCACAGCTTCTGATTATAATATAATAAAGTTATAAATGAATAGCAGAATTTAGTCATACTCTCAGAAATGAAAAAAAGAAAAACATGATATCTAGGTTTTGTGCTATTAACAGAAATTAAATTTTAAAATGTACTATGACTCATGAACTTAAAAATGATTGCAATTATATTTTACATAAAAATTGATGATATGTGGTCAAGCATAGACTCAGAGGGAAATACATAAAAGTATTATTTTTAATTTAAAAGAAAGGGATAGACGTCTGGCTTCAGCTTAAGATGAGGAAAGCTGGAAATAATGTAACTCCCACCCTAAAAAAGGGAAGACAGTCATTATAATTTATAAAATCATTACTTTTCCTGAATTCATAGGATCAATGAAATTTTAAGGCAAACCACTTTACAGACTTACAAAAACTGGCGAAGCAATAGGGTCATCGAGAAATCATCCTCAACCCTTTAGTGAGAAACATTTCATACCCTGATACACAAGGACACAAGGCACACCTAACATTGACGCTGGGGGGCAACGAAAAGCCCCTGGCCATCTTCAAAATGTAGCAAGCACCAAGTGGCACGCGATAGCAGTCAATTGCTTAAGGAAGGACAGGAATATAGGCAAATCTGCTGTGATGCACACTAACAAAGAGAAAACCTAAAGCTGAGAGTGAAGGCGACTTTGAGGAAAACTTTCTGGCCAAGCACACAAGAGAAATTCTAGAGGATTCCGAAGCCAATGGTAACCTGAAAGTAACCATAACAACAAGAAAACTCAAACCCAGCTCAACTCTAAATCAGATTGACTCAACTCTAAAACTGACAGCCAAGATGAGGTCCAGTGTATGTTTTACCATAGTGAATGTTCCAAATGCATTGAAAAATAACATGTGTTCTGGATATGAAACGTTGACTAAGGCAAGTCTTATTCTAGGCTTAAAATAACTAAACCTCTACAAAGTAAAACAATATAAATCAAACCAAATAAGTTCACTAACTAAAGTGGAATTAAATTATACATCAATAATCATGATATCTGAAACATCCTCAAATATTTGTAAATAAAAGAGCACACTCCTATTTATTCCATGGACTAATGAGCAAGTATGAAGAGAAAACTGAACATCATTTGTACTGAATGACAATAAAACACTATATATCAAAATTGTGATGTTCTAGTAAAGAAATACATAAAGGAAAATTTATGGCAATGACATATATTAGGAAAGAAAAATTGTCTTAAGTCAATGATTTATAATCTGATTTTAAGAAACAAATATAAGAGTCAATTAATGCAAAATGAGCAGAGGAAATGAGATGATTATCATAAGAGCAGAAATAAATCAATTTTAAAATAAACAATAAGACATGAATGAACTCAAAAGATGGTTCTTTGAAAAGATCAATAAAATCGATAAACATTTAGCCTGACTATCTCTCGGAGAAAAAAGGAGAGAAGAAGCAAATTACCAACAACAGTAATGAAAGAGGAGACAACATTATAAGACCTAAGAATATTAAAAGTGTAAGAAACTATTATAAAATGATTTTATGTTTTTTTTTAATTTTTTTTTTAACGTTTATTTATTTTTGAGACAGAGAGAGACAGAGCATGAACGGGGGAGGGGCAGAGAGAGAGGGAGACACAGAACCGGAAGCAGGCTCCAGGCTCTGAGCTCTGAGCCATCAGCCCAGAGCCCTACGCGGGGCTCGAACTCACGGACCGCGAGATCCTGACCTGAGCTGAAGTCGGACGCTTAACGGACTGAGCCACCCAGGCGCCCCAATTTTATGGCTTTAAACACAACAACTTACGTGAAAATAAATTTTAGTTCTTCAAAAAACAAATGGCCAAAATTCATTCATTACGAAGTAACCTGAATGATCCTGTAACTGTTTGTAAATTATCTTTAGCTTAAAAATCTTTCCACACTTTTATTCCTGGTTTGATGTGAGTTTGGTGTAAGAAGTTAGGGTAATTACATCCTAACAAGTAGTAGAAAGCTAAACCGACTGGGAAATTGACAACTTTTCTTGGGTCCATAAGATAAGAAGGACACTGGGTGAATAAACCACTGCCCCAAGATTGGAGAGACAGACAGGCACGTACAGGGAGTTACAGCTTACTAGAACAGGGATTCGAAAGTGGAAGCTACCTTGGGAATGAGTCCTGAAGTAGAAAAACTTGAAACTGATGAATTGCTAATGTATTTGTATAGATAACTCTGAGAGGAGGCCCAGTCATGAGGAACCCCATAATCCTCGTGATATTGACCTCCAGGAGCCTAACCACATTTCCACAGTAAGTACCGGAGAAAAATCTCCTCCTTCATCTGGCAGAATGGAGAAAAAAAATACCCTTTTGAAATACACCAGAGCACTCAGTTCTTCTTAACAAGGCCTGTTCTCAGAAGAAACCAGTTAGTCAGAGCTTAACCTGCTGAGATATTATCCAAGTCTAACTAACCTGGTATAAGGGAAATATCCAACTCCGGTTAGTTCTACCTTTCCATATGGGAGAGGGGAAATGTCCAACTCCAGCCTATTGTAGCCATCTTGTTCCACCTAGGGGGAGGAAAAAAAAGTCTTGAGAAACACTTGTGAAGCTCACAGTTTGGAGACAGAGGCTCACTAAAAGACTGAGACATAATCATAGGACTATAGAGCAGTCACCCCTCCCCCCCCCACACACATGACTCACCACCACATGACTAAAGACCTATTTACAGCAGTTTCTTTTATTGTGTACATCATATACAGCTATCAAGAAAAAAATTACAAGGCATACTAAAGGACAAAAACCAGACATGGGAGGAATGTTGGAATTATCAAACCAGGAATTTAAAACAACTATGATTAATATGGTAAGGACTGTAATGGATAAAGTAGACAGCATGCAAGAACCGATGGGCAGTGTAGGCACAGAGAGGGATACCCTAAGAAAGAACAGCAACAACAACAAAAATACTAGAGATCAAAAACACTATAACAGAAATGACAAATGTCTTTGATGGGCTTATTAGTAGACTGGACAAGACTGAGGAAAGAATCTCTGAGCTAGAAAATAGATCAACAGAATCTGCACAAAAACCTTTACATGGATGCTTATAACAGCTTTATTCATAATTGCCATTGTCTTGGACGTAACTAAAATGTCCTTTAATAGTTGGCTAGATTAATATACTATGACATATTATTCAGGGCTAAAAAGAAATGAGCTCTCAGATCATGAAAAAAATATGAGGGAATCTTAAGTGCATGTTACTAAATGAAAGAAGGCAATTTGAAAAGATTACATGGTGTATGATTCCAACTAGGTGAAATTCTGAAAAACGCAAAACTATGGAGACAATAAAAAGGTGAGTGCTTACCAGCAATAAAAAGGTGAGTGCTTACCAGGAGGGGGAAGGGATAAATAGACAGAGCTTAGAGTATGTTTAGGGCAATAACACTACTCTGTATGATACTGTAATGGTGGATATGTGTCATTACACATTTGTCCAAGCCCATAGGGTGTATAGCACTAAGAGTGAACCCTAATATAAACTATGGATGGCTACAATGTATCAATGTAAGTTCATTAATTCTAGCAAATGTACCACTCTCAGGGGGATGTTGATAATGAGAGAGACTATACATGTGGATGGTAAGAGTCTGTATTGGCAATCTCTGTACCTTCTTATGAATTTTATTGTCAACATAAAACTTCTCTTAAAAAAAGTTTGTTTTTCTTTTTTCTTTTTCTTTTTCTTTTACAACAGGTGTTGGTGAGGATGTGGAAAAAAGGAGAAAGGGGAACACTCTTACACTGTTGGTGGGAATGCACACTGGTGCAGCCACTCTGGAAAATAGTACAGAGGTTCTTCAAAAAGTTAAAAATAGAACTAGCCTAGGATCCAGAAATTGCACTACTAGATATTTACCCAAAGGATACAAAAATACTGATTTGAAGGGATACAAGCAACCTGATGTTTATAGCAACATTATCAACAATAGCCAAATTATGGAAAGATCCCAAATGTCCATCAACCAATGAATAGATAAAGAAGAGGTGGTTTATATATACAATGGAATATAACTCAGTCATTAAAAAAAAATAATGAAATCTTGCCATTTGCAACAACATGGATGGAGCTAGTGAGTATTATCCTAAGAAAATAAGCCAGTCAGAAAAAGACAAATACCATATGATTTCATTCATATGTGGAATTTCATAAACAAAACAGGTGAACTTAGGGGAAAAAGAGAGGCAAAAAGGAAACAGACTCTTGACTGTAGAGAAAAAACTGAGGGTTACTGGAGGGGAGGTGGGCAGATGGATGGGTTAAATGGGTGCTGAGGATTAAGGAGGGCACTTGTGATGAGTACTGGACATTGTAAGTAATGAATCACTAACTGCTACACCTGAAACTAATATTACACCGTATGTTAACTAACTGGAATTTAAATAAAACTTAAAGGAAAAAAAAGTTGTTTTTTTTTAATATTCCCCAAAGAAAATTTTAAGATCAAATGTCTTTACAGGTAAATTTTATCAAATATTTAAGAGAGAAATAAAATTCTGAAAAAAATTTATCGAAAGCAGAGGAAGAAATTTTTCCCAACTTATTTTATTTTTTTTTAATTTTTAATTAAAAATATTTTTTTCATGTTTATTTTTGAGAGAGACAGAGCACAAGCGGGGGAGAGGCAGAGAGAGAGAGGGAGACAGAGAATCCGAAGCAGGCTCCAGGATCTGAGCCGGAACTCGAGAATCCATGAACTGTGAGATCATAACCTGAGCTTAAGTCAGAAGCTTTACCACGCAGGCACCCCTCCTGACTCATGTTATAAGGGTAGTGTCATCCTGATAATAAAAGCAGGCAAAAACACTGCAAAACAAAGCAAGACAAAACAAAACAAAGCAAAACAAACTATAGAGCACAATTCCTCATTAATATTGATATAAAACTCCTCAATTAAATACCAACGAATAGAATCTAGCAATATGTCAAAAGTATAATAGATTATAACCAACTGGAATTCATTCTAGAAATGCAAATCTAGTTTAATATTCAATTCTCCATTAGTGTAAGTCACCACATCAACAGACTAAAGAAGAAAAAACAATCATCTCAAAAGATACAGAAAAACATTTGGCAAAGTTCAATAGCCATAAATGATGAAATAATTTAGCAAACTAGGAATAGAGGTGTGCTTTTATAAACTGGTAAGTGCTTAAAGCAAATGGTGAAATACTTTCCTTTAATATCAGGAACAAGACAAAGATATTCACTCTCACTGCTTCTATTCAATACCATACTCAATATCCTACTCAGTGCAATAAGGTAAGAAAGTCAAAAGTCATTCCATTTGGAAAGAATGAACTAAAACTGTCTCTATTCACAGAGTCGATTATTCCCTATGTAGAAAATCCCAAAGCATATATAAAGCAGAAAGACATAGAGACGAGCAGCAAGAAACAAAGAGAGAAGGAAAATATGTAATTATGTAATGCATTATTTCATAAAGAAAAAAATCTAAGAATACCAGTTGTAGGCACATAAAACATAAATTTGAAATATATATTAGAAAATTTATAGACAATAATTTATTTATAATTTGACAGCTAGTTTAGTATATAGATTAATATGTATTTTTAAAACTAGACATAGCATAGGCAAATCAAAGAACTAAAGCAAACAAATACATTTTGGAAAAGGTTGTATGAAAATGAAACAAATTCATTCAATAAAAATTAAACAGAAAATACCAACAAAGTTAATGATTTCTTTGTTAAGTAAAACTTTCAAAATTAGATGTGCAAAAATTTAAAATAATGAGAGATAATGTGTCAAGAAAAATCAGAGATCTACTAAATACATCTTGAGCCCAGGTAGTTTACTAGTAATTAACCCCTGGCTTCCAAATGAGAGAAAAATCGTTCTTCAATATTCATTGTTTTTCAACACAGAAGTAGAAATAGTAAACTAAAAGAAAAATCCAAAACTTAGCTCTTTTTATAGAAGTCTAAAATCTAAACATTTTAAATATTAAGCTAGAATTAAGAGTAATTAAAGACAAATAAATAATTGGAAACCACCTACTTTGGAGGGCAGTCCTTTTTTATCTTCCTGATCTTATTATTTTGTATCCATTCTATTTCTTCAAAAATATGCTACACACACATACGCACACACACACACACACACACACACACACAATTACAGACTATAACCCAGGACTGATCATTCTTATTAGTCCAGTTCACAAGATACAGTGATGGGTGGGATTTAAGCAAGAACTATATGAGTTCTTTCCCTGTTATACAGGCTTTGGATAGAGAAGTCCTGTTTCCACTGGGTTGCTTGGATGGGAAGATGTAATGCTCATCATGTCCATAGCCATCATGGAGTGATTATTGACAACTGAATGAAACCAGCACGCATAGAGAAGTAAAGCCAAATGGTAGAAAGAGACAGAGACTTGATGAGCTTCTACAACCAGCTTCATGCAACTCTAGCCAAATAATGGGTTCCAACTGGTTCTTGGTTTTGCTCAAGCTAGTATAAGATTTACTTTGGTGATTTTTCATTTGTAAATGTAACTTTACAACCTACATATCAACAATAAGGAAATATTTATAAACCCCTGAATGTAACCTGACATTTATATTAAAATTTACATTTAGTATGCATTTATGTTTTTATTAAATTAAAACGTTAAAATATGAATAGAGTTTGTGTGGTGTCATCATGGGATTTTTTACATATTTCTCTACTTTTCTGTTGTTTTAAATTTGAATGTGTTTGTTTATATGTTAAAATTTAAGAAGACATAAAATCATGCATATAATACACATCCCATAACTTTTGGAACTACACATTGAATTTACATTTTTTAAATGTTTATTCATTTTTGAGAGAGAGACCATGAGCGGGTGAGAGGCAAAGAGATGGGGATGGGTAAATGGAGAAATCGAGGCAGGCTCCACACCATCAGCAGTGAACCTATTAGACCAAGACCTGAGCTGAAGTCTGACACCTACCCAACTCACCCAGGCAGCCCCATTTAATTTAATTTTTAAATGCATCAACATCTACATGAATTCAGAGGGCACTTTATGTTTTTTGTTTTTTTTTTTTTTTGTTTTTTTTAAGGCTAGTCAAGGCAGAGAGAGTGGAAAGAGAACAAAAAATTCAATCTGTAACTGACTGAAAAATCAATCGAGATAACACACTACCTTTGAACCAGCCCAGACTGTACTTTATCATATTTTGTGTGTGTGTGAAATTGCCGTTCAGTTACAACTTAAAAAAAAATCATTATACTAACTCCTTTCCTAATGCACTCTGGGTTTCACTCTCTCGTATATGATAACTCAGTGGGTCGTGGTTTAAGCTCCTCCACCATTAATTTTTGACATATTTTCTTTCATCTCATTTACTCTATTATCAGGAATCCGGCTGCTAGGTTTATATGATCTATCATGATTTTCGATTCTTAGATAGTTTAAAGCACATATAATTCAAAGTTTTCAGTTAATTTATTTCTAAAAACTGTCCTCCAGTGTGGTACTAAATGGCCAATCGGAACAAATATCTTTGTAAAAAAATAGGGTTTTTTTTTTGCTGAAGTTCATTTTGACATGAGCATCTTAGCTACTAAATATCCTTCCAAACGTTAGAAAGTTGCTGCCATTCTAAATTATCTCAGTAGTTCCAATCTGCTGTCAGGCAGGGAAGCCATGCTTTTTTTTTTTTTTTTTTTTTCTGTCATGATCTTATTTAATTTTAAACATCTTCAAAGTGCTCAAATATGAACTCATGAGCGTCTTCTCACTATGTGTATAATTTAATTTATAAATCTTTTAGTCATCAGTTTAGTTTACTTAGTGTCTTAAGTATTTTCTAAAATTTCCTAAATGAAAGATTAAAAAATATATTGTAATATTGATAAATTGTTCCCAGTAGAGAGTCATACAAAATGGAGATGAACTAAAAGTTACCAATCTTATCCTCAAAAAATGGCCTCTTTCACGCTGTTTCTAAATAATCTTTCTGCTGTATATCTTCATTTGTACTTGTAATAGATACATACAATTAAATTTTTATGCTTTTTGAGTCATTTGTATACCCTTTTAATCCATCTTAACTATCATACCAGTTTTTAATTATAAATAAGATTTTTGTTTTTTCTGAGTGGGGGGCAAGTGAGCGAGGGGCAGAGAGAGCGAGAGAAGAGAGGTTCACCCAAAGTGGAGCTGGTGCTCACCTGAAGCGGGAGTCATAATTAAGCCATTTTATTTTTTTTTTTTATTTTTTTTTAATATATGAAATTTACTGTCAAATTGGTTTCCATACATTAAGCCATTTTAAAACAACCTTTTTGTGGGGCGCTTGGGTGGTTCAGTCTGTTAAGCATCTGGCTCTTGATTTTGGCTCAGGTTATGATCTCACAATTGGTGGGAATCCAGCCCCAGTCCAGCTCTGTGCAGGCAGCACGGAGCCTGCTTGGATTCTTTCTCTCTCCCTCTCTTTCTGCCCCTCCCCAGCTCATGCTTGCTCTCTCTCTCTCTCAAATAAACTTAAAAACATAAAAATAAAAATAAATTAAACAATCCCTTTGTATAATGCCTTAACTTCATTTTAAGCAATATGGAATACAAGCCAATTTATTCAAATAGAGAAAAACTTCTGTTTAATGCACTTTTCATGCATAACAATTGGTATCAAAAGATCAATTTGCTGTGGAAACTTTCAACGTATTATAAGTTACACCATTATTTCTGTCAAGCCAGATTAATGTCTTAGGTATACATTTAGCACCTTTATCAGCCTCTAATTATTTCAGAAAAAAAATAGACCTATTTAGTCAAATCCACATGAGGAATTTTATGGATTTGAATTTTTTTCTCTAAAGCCACCAGTTGCAAGTGCATCCCCAGTTCCGCCCCTCCATGGTTCAGGGAAGAATTGGTGCCATCGTGAAAACAAATTGCTTTCAATATCCTCGTTCAAAGATGTTAAGAATTCTATCCTACAATCCTTCTATCCCCGCCCTTCTCCTTACATAACTTTTACATAAGCTAATATTTGGCACCTCGATTTCTCAGAATAGAGTTTTAAACATGTCTGCCCTCCTAATTAGTGCACGACCAGCCTCCTGTTCTCCTGCCCAGTGTGCAGCTGACAAGAAGCAGAACAATTTGACAGCAATGTGTGTGGTGGTCAATGGTTCCATGGAAAATGAGAGGAGAGGGGAGCTGAGCCTGTGCTGTCTAGTGTGTGATTTTACATCAGCCAGTTCTTCTTAATAAAGGGAAACGTAAACCACAAATTGGAGGCAGCAAACATAGTGACCAAAAATGTGATTTTTTATAAAAAGCGCTATTGTCATTATCTCGCTGTTTGGCTTCTTCAGAAGGACCACACAAGTTTCACAGAAAGACTATTGTGAGAATCAATCGCCAATTGTGTGCAGTGCAGTTGCATATATCATGCAAGGGTTTGGATTAGACCACTTTTCGTTTTTTCCCTAGTTGAAAAAGTGTGCTAAATTGGTCTGATTAAGACTAAGTCTCATTCAACTTGATGCTGCTTTTCTCATGTCTTCTTCTAAATGCCCGGACGGCTCTAAATTTATAGTAAAATGGGAAGGAGAACATTTTCACTGTTTAATTCAAACGAAAATTTCTGCAAGAAATTATAGGTATGAAAATGGTTAATAAAATTTAAACAGGTATATTCAATATTATTAGGCGGTTATAGGTAGTCAACACCTTGGATATTTTTGGATGGCACCATGTTTACTGATTCTGTATTATTTTAATCTTTTTTCCCTTCTGTGCTCAAATATACAGACATACAGTTGTGTCTTTTAGGTGTTTGTGGCAGGGGTGGGGGGAGGCTTTTTGTGTTTTCCAAGAAAAGCAATGATACTTAGGAATTTAAGCACAATTAAAATATTTTTTTATACCTAAGGAAATATTTCCTCATTGGTACTAGTTATTATTTAGAATTGCACCTTAATGTTACACTGTAGAAACTTTCAATAAAATATTTTATTTCTTAAGGATACTTATAGTTAATATTTGGTTGTTACTTTCATAGGTATATTTATACATAGGTTAGAGGATGAATTTTTGTGTGTATAAAACATGTCTTACTTTCTATTAGTGTTTCTATTAGTGTTTAATCAGGGACTATATACATATATAATGTTCACATTGTGCTTAATAAAATCTAAATTTATTCTTAATGTCTTGCTGGACTGGTCCAATGTCTACAGAGTCGTTTTATACTTATGGATAAGGTCCTATAATCAAAACTTGAACTTCATCCCCTACAACTTATACTTGGAAATTATTAATTTAGGTTAAGTATCTTCTAGAAGAAGGAATATTATAAGTCATTACTAAATTCTTAGATTTATTCTGAGAGCAGATTTTGATGGTGGTAAAAATGGAGAGTATAAAGATACTGACCCCTACCCCCATTGATGGGGCAAGTAAATAGTACACCCAAATGGACTGTAACACACTCAAGTTTAAAGAAATAGAACTAAATTAGAATCTGTTTGCAGTTATCAATAGAGGTAATGATGCTTTTTTTATGGAATATGAATTAGAGAGGGAGAAAAGAAGCAGGAAATCAAGGACATCAAAACCCATAGTAAAATAACTGTTTCAAATTTAACTTTTTTGTCTTTCAACATAGGCAGTTTTAAATAATAGCCTTGCTGATTTTCATGGCAAAAAATTATGAAACAGATGATAATGCCAGTCTGATAAAAATATTCTCTTGTAACATTTCTGCTCTTAAGATCAAGTTTTCTTTTTGTTGTTAACTCCAATCAAATACAGCCAGACTTTTTGTTTTTACTGAATATTTTAGTCTTCTAAACAGCATTAAAAATCCAATCTTTCTCTAAGTTACTTAGTGAAGTTAAAATGCAGATTTGTTAGTCTTATTTAAAATGGAATTTAATGTAACATGAATATATTTTCACCATGTCAAATCAACTCAGTCTGTAAGAGCAAACTAAATCAACTGAAAGGAAGGTTCTTTTGAATCTTGTTTATACTTCCAATTGAGTGATAAAGCTCTCAGATTAAACAAAAATGTTTGCAAACATTTCCAAGATAGAAAAGAGATTTTAAACTTAATTGTAGTACTGTAAATCCCCAATAGAAGAGGATATGTTGAAAAGAACTCTTAAATCTAATTAAGCTAGTTAAATGTTCATACAGTTTTATTAACCATTAACTTAAAAAAAATGACTGCCTAAACACAATAAACTAGGAAAGTGGGCTTCAAATCTTCTCTCTTAAAATGCTTGATAGTCACTCATGTGTAGTGTGTAATCACATTGTTTCTTCTTCCTTCACTATAATTTTTTCAGAAATATTTAAAGTCTGCTTGTTATATGATTTAACATAGCATGATCTTCCCCTGACCACTCCAGCACTCAGTGTTATCACCATGTTATTATTCCTTTCACATGTATCATAAACTTCCTTATTTTGTTAATTATATTCTAGTAGATTATGCTTTAACTATTGAATTGTACTGAGGGTCCGTTAAGGCCAGAAATAATGCTGTGCTCTCTCTCTCCATAACACATGCACGTTTTCACCTGTAAGGTTGATATTGAAGAACGCTTGTTATTGAAGATACTGGAGAGGATAATTAGCAAAGTTGAGAGTTTAAGGAGGTTTACACATAGAACAAATCATCACCAATGGGTCTGTTGAAAAGCCGGGTGTAACTTTGATTAAAAAGATGTCTAGAACTAAATACAGAACACTTACCAATTTGTTTACTATTAGATGTGAATGAGTTATCTGTTCCAAAGACTTATATTTTCATGATGATAAAAATATTTAATGATACATGTTTTATTTAAACATTATTTTAATAAGTACATTCTGCAATAAACTGGAAGAGTATGTACTCTAAGTAACTTTATAGAGTACAGTGGATGTCATAAACCAAACTATAAAAGAAGAAATCAAGTGTAGATGGGTGCCTATAAAATGGGACCAGTTGTATATACAAATAAATTAATTTCTAAACAAAATCTGACTCTGCATAAATATTGCAAATCAAGGAAATGGCTTCTCTCTGAACTGAAAAAAGGATACTTGTTTTAGAAAAGTGATCATACTGGCACATTTATGATAAACAAGAGATGTACTCTGTGTTATTGTAGTTGTGGTAGAGAAAAAAATGTAGGGGTGTGCTGCAGACAAAGAATCGGTGGGAAAGTATAGTGAAATTAAGCAAACACCTTCTTGAAAATTATAAGGATAATCATCTCATTAGAAAAGTTAAAGCCAATAGTGGTTTGGTTTTGTCTGTGATGTTTGATAAAATGCTGCTCAATGGCTACAAGTTCTGGAAGCCTTGAAACTCTAAGAAAAACCTATGGTGAATTCAAATAAAATGCGTACCACAGAATTCTCATCTCATGAGATGTTCCCTAAAAGAGGGATTTCTCTGTCCAGTTCACTGAAGAAAGCTTATTATATTTGCCCATCATGGAAAGAACAGTATATTAGCATATAAAAATCTGTGGATTATAGCAGAAAAATACAAATCCATGCATTCATTCACGCATACAAACACAGCCATGGTTAACTTTATTCAACTCCAAATGAAACCTTTTTGCATCCTAACACCCATGAGAGTGTCAGGACTGGTGTTCCATTAGGAACCTCGGAAGAGTTTTCTTCTGAAATGGGGGAAACATCCTGATCAATTGTAGTAGTATTTGATGGCAATGCAAGATTACCAGGTGCATATTTATTGTAATGAAATGTTTATGATTTTAAAACCTCTTTCCTTGGACCTGTGTTATCTTTGAAATTATAATGTCATGGCAATGTAAACTAATAGTTATGTTTAATAGATTTAACAGAAGGCAATTAGTGATTTCAAAAACTTTCTATTTTACATGGGGATATACGGCAATTCTTTGGAATACCACAGATATTCAATTTGAGGAATATAAACTACAAGTATAGCTTGCCACAGGATAGGAATAGTCATGATAAAAGGTATATGGAGGGATTAGGACATCCTAGGCAGTGAGAAGTTCCTCTTAACTAACAACTGAGATTCCAATTTTTTTCTGTTAGTGGCAGAATTACTATAGATTTAAGTCGATAGATGTCAGAGTCCAAAAGATATGTAAATTTTAAGCTTATTACCCTAGATGGAAAACAGTAATCTCTAGGACAGAAGCCTTTTAAATGTCAATGTAAAAAGTGTCATGAAATGTAGTAGAATTTCCATAAGCAGAGGAGAGAGAAAAGAGGTAATTTCGAAGAATAATACTGGGTAATGCTCAGAATGTGATTGCCATAAATTAGCTAACAAAGAATCTAAACTTTTTAAAAAAATCTGTGAACTGATAGAAGATATGCTTTCTTTCCTTTCACTCATAGAAGAAATAGAGCTTAAATCTGTACAGGGTAGTCAACAGAACATCTTTGTAGCATTTTTTAGATGTTCACTAATCCCCTTCCTCCTTTCCTGCTATTGCTGTAGCTCTGACTTAAAGATGAGAAGCTGGAAGTAGAAAGAAATCAACTCTTTCATGGACACTCATTGCCAAAGCATCACTGTTGTTCTGAAAATCTGTTTCTGTCCCATTGGAAGCTATGGACTGGCAGGCTAGGAAGGTGATCAGATCACCATTAGCCATGGAAGGAGTGATCTGTAATAGGGATAAGGAAGAGACACAGACACTGGGGACTGAAATGCAGAGCACTTATATCATAAGACTCTAAAGCTGAAAATAGAAGTCTGTGCAAAACTTAGGGAAAGAATAGTCTTCAGAGAGTCAGAGAACCATCAGTGAAAGCAGCCTGTTGATAGGTGAACAAAGGAAGCCTTTGTGCGAACACTGGCTAATTAAGTCTTGCAATTACCGAAAGAGCTTTCTTTTGTGTGAAGGAGAGAGACATATAAGACCGATGTACAAGTTCAGATTGAAAATACTTATTCATATTCTTTGCAAGGAGGGCCATTTGCCTATTAAACAAAGCCAATGTCACCCATTTCCCGCTTTGAGTAGACATGGGGAGAGCGGGAAGAGACGGGCTTCTAAAGTAGGTGAAATTGTTGGCCATGAAAAGTGCCTTTGACTCACAGTTTCAATAGATTTAACCTTTATTAAATATAGAACCCCTATCAAAATAGCTATAAGCTGAGAGAATTGCTTCCAATACATACTCTTTTTCTTAGTAGTCATAGAAAAAACAAAGCTTGATAAGCTCTTGCGGCTGAAGTATTCTTCTCCCATATGGGAGTTATTATTTCCAGTTCAGTGTGTCTCAAAGTGGGGGTCAGGTCTCCCAGAGGCCATAGGGGTCTGAGAGGGTTAACACAGAACAGAACTGCAGAACTCTGAAGTGATCACTGTTGATGATGGTGGTGAACTCTGAGCTATGTAAACCAGATGAAAAGGCCTCTACTGACTAGCCCTAGCCTTCACTTGTCTCCCAGCAAATGTTCAAATATACTCCGTCTCCAAGAGGGGGCTCCAAACTGCTATTTGAGGGCAGTAGCAACAGGGGAAAAACTCACAAAAATCAGGATATGCTTGTTTTTCTGTGTGGGAAGCATGGAGACAGCATGAGAACCTGAAGCAAGTGGAGCAAAGAGGAAAGACAGAAACTGAGAGCAGTTCCACATTTGTGAAGGAAGTTTGCAAACGTCTTTGGCAACAAACCAAAGCTTGAGGTGCTTCGAATATTCTGGCCCCAGAAAATGTGGACTACTATTCCTTTATTTTCTTGAGAAGTTTTTATCCAACTATTTTCTAATGATTCCTCTTGTCCATAATCCTTTCTGTTGGTTCTAGAAATCTACCCAGGAACATTATATTTCAGAAGTGTAACTTCATCTGAGGAATGTCTCAGGAATCCACGGATTAAGTAATGGGGGTTTGGTTCTTAACCACCTAATTACTGTCCGTTTTCTGAGCTCTTTCTCATGCTCTTTTTGTTTTTAATTTTTTTTTAACGTTTATTTATTTTTGAGACAGAGAGAGACAGAGCATGAATGGGGGAGGGGCAGAGAGAGAGGGAGACACAGAATCTGAAGCGGGCTCCAGGCTCTGAGCCATCAGCCCAGAGCCCGACGCGGGGCTCAAACTCACGGACCGTGAGATCATGACCTGAGCCGAAGTCGGACGCTTAACCGACTGAGCCACCCAGGCGCCCCTCTCATGCTCTTATAATCAGTGACAAATGAGTAAATTGAGAGGTGGGATAGAAATGTTTATGATCACCAGAATCAGCCCTTTCATCGTTCACTATCTTTAGTCATAAAACAGCAAAGAGACCCCCTTCTTTTTCCAGCCTGTTGACACCTACGGTGATTACTCCCAGGAAGGTAACTCTCTGAGGCAATATTTCATTTCTCCTTAATTGCACAAGTACCAGCTTACACGGTGTCAGAACTGATGAGCAGTGACACCCTCCTGTCAGCCGGGTAATTTGTTGGCAGAAAAATACCAGTCACTTTAGTTCTCATCCTTCAAAATTTCTCATGCAAATGAGGCACAGTAATTAGTGCTGACCTTCTACTATCACTAGTTGTCAATCAGCTGTGAAACCTACTCCAGGACTATCCACCTTATCCTGTGCCAAAATGGGCATATGAAGCCGCATGGAAGCAGTGGGTGGTGTAAGAGGGGATTACTCTAAAAATTAGCCTCCTGATAGAATACAGTGATGGACGCATCCAGGACAATGAGCTATAAATGTTAAAAAGCCTTCCTCTCGAAATATTTTCCAGGAAACACCCATATCATTATGATGCCTGATCCAAATTCAGATTCTGAAGCCACATTCAGTCCTGTGAAACAAAAATGCCTAGGTAGGAACTCCCTGAAAATAAATTTTCCACAGGCACCCTCCCCAATTTCAACACCAAAGTTTGGGATGACTGGTTTCAAGTTAGCATGCACACGTTCACAACCATAGGCTAGAGCACACACTTTCCCACCATTAAATTCAAGAAACGTTGTTACATCTTATTTGTGTGAGATGTTATTCTACTTATAAACATGTGAACAAGATATGGCATCTGCCCTCAAAGTTTTGAAGTCTATCAACCTAAAGACGTATTCAACGGAGAACGATAGAATGGCAACTATAAATAAGTCTTTTTAAGAGTGAAATAACTGTCAGGCACTGAGAAAATGCCATAAATCTGAATGTGTCTGTTGCTTTGCCCCATCTGTACCATGATGTACTCTTAAGGCTATGTATCTTTAATATTTAGCAGTTGTTTACAATCAAAACTGTAGCACAGATTTTATAGGATACGGCTTTAAGTTTAGAATCAGCTAATAAAATGCTTAATCTCTGGCAATCTGGAAAAAGCATGGACTTAGAAAGCATGTACTTTGTTGTTTTCAGATATATAAAAATACATATGAACTATCTGGAACTTAGCTTATCTAGAAATCTGTAACTTCTAAATCTTTGTGTTTCTTTAGCAAGATATAATAGGTGATTCATCATGATCTTTTATTTCCGTATGAAGTCAAAGATCATATTAAAGACTATTGAGATTTCCTCATCCAGGAAAAAAAAAGATTATCAATAGATAAGAAATTGTTAGTCAAAGATAGACTAAGTATCCCCAAATATTCAAAAAGTGAATGAATTAAGCCTACCTGAAATTCAGAGGTGCTTATATAGTTTATGGGAGAGTTTATTTTACAAGAAGATAATACATGGACACCTTCATTTATTGTATTTCTTTTTTGTATTTCTTTTTTGAGGAATTAAAATTTTAATTTTGTTGGATAAATACTCCTCACTTTCAAGGTCATCTAGGTCATAATAAATATTCAAAGAAGTCTACTTATTTTGACAAAAATTGTTACTTAATGTCTTTTGAACTGTAAAAGTATAAGGTCTGGACATTTCCCACTGTGCTGGCTATTCCTCTTGGATAAGGTCTGACAACTAAAGAGCCATTTGCTTGGTGTGGAGACAAAGTTCCAAATCTGGAAATGCTGACTCAGCTGGGCAGGAGGTGGTAAGATTAATGGACACCAACCTGTAGGGAAAAGCAGTCTGAGTGCTAAGGGCCTTGGTGGGAGAAATATTCCCCCAGTGAAAGTGAGAACACACACTCCGCCCTTCCATTCACCCCATGGTCAGACATCCTGTTGCATATGTGTGAGTCCCAAGCAGTAGGACTATTGGAAATTTATATCTCGATTCAATATTGGTGGAATAAAACCAACTCATCACACATTTTATCATAAACTTAAGCTTCTGAAATACTTTTTCAGGAAGCCAATTTTACTTTCATCAATTACATACGCATTCTAATCGAAATAACAAGCATAGTTGAAACAAAGAATCTATCAAACTGCACGTGAAACCAAGATATACTCAGTAGCATTAAGTACAGTTTATATGCTGCAAGATACTAAGGAAAGTGTGAATAGATACACGATGGAAACAGATAGCAATAGATTAAAAGAAAATAAATGACATACCACCCAACTATTGTTGGATTCTTTGGTGTTTACGGATAGTTGCACAGTGTGAGAGAACGGTAAAATGTTTTCTGTGTCAGTCAAAATATGTTCCATTTTTAACACAAGTGTTTTTATTGCAGCCAGAAAAAAACCCCAAGTTTTGCAACTTGATATTTACTGTTTGTCCGGGATGTTTGACACTCTAACATATCCCGTTAATAGACTCCCAAAGAGTGACAGTAATAGAACAGCACTAAAGTGATCCAAACCGTGTTTAGCTAACAGACAATTTGTCAGTATGGGTTGTTCAATTTCAAGGCTTGCTTTAATTCACTTGGTGAGTCAAAAATACTAGAGTTTTTCAGATACCAAATACAATTTATTTATTCTGTAAATATTTATTGAGTATTTGCTATGCACCAGGTGCTATTTCTAGCCACCCGGGATATAGAATAAATAAATGACTCATCAAGTATGGAATAGTGCTAATGTCAAGTGGAAAAAAATGGAGAGTTACACAATTCAAGGTCAACTTAGATGCAATCTAGACTGAATATCATCATTCTCTATTCTTTTGGAAGAAGATTACATTTATTTTCTTTTACCTGGCTGCGTTTTTGCTTTTGTTCATTTCAGTTGTAAATTCAATGTTCCATGGATAATATAATGGAGAATAGAGAGGAATAAACCAGAAGATCTAGAAATTTGGTTTCATCTTTCACACTAATTAACCTTCTGACCTTAAATGAATTAGATAAATTTTTCTGAGCCTCAGTTTCCTGAGATAATTTATAAAATTTTGCACAAGAGATAAAATGAAGCTTCATTTATGGAGGATGTACTGTAAATTGTATGAAGATAAAACAGTTACAGACTGTTCTGTAAGTTTGCGTATTAACTTTATTAGTTTTACATTAAGGAGAAATGCTTCAGTTACAATTTACAGACAGCAATCATCACTGTGTGTACATCAGACAATTTCTCTGCACTTGACTTTTCATTTCTTATTTGTTCTGATCTACTTTTCTAAGTAGGGGGTAAATATTGGTTGTAAAGGAAAAAGAAAACCAATAAATACATTTTTTCTGCTAAAAAGTTATACTGAAAATACGTACATATGTATAGTAACTTAAAATACCTAAAGGGCCTCATGTTTTACAATCCTGTTGTAAAGTCTCCCTTTTATGCTGTCTCAAAGGAGCAAGTCAAGAATGCAGCGGTAGGGTTCCTGCAGTGAAATTTAGTAGAGTTATGGCTAATGGTGAAATGCACAATTTATGTCTTGAAGAGTAAGAAAACTGAGATTTTCTCCATTTCCATTAAATAGCTTTATTTTTAATCCTCCTGTTTGATACACACACACGCGCGCGCACACACACACACACACACACACTTACACACACAATATCTGCTCCATCTACCTGAATCAATTTGAGAAAGAGTTGAGTAACCCGATGATTTCCTTTTTAATTCTTGCGTTGTGGGAGTGGTTATCATCTCACCAAAAAAGAGAGAAAGGATCAATTTATTCCACCTGGAAAAATGTTAAAAAGCTCCTGTTTAGTAAATAATTAAATGGAGCTATAAATAGCATTGTTGCTTTCTATACCTTTAAACTAACACTAAGCATGTCCTTCCTCTAAAAAAAATTGTTAGCTGTTTGAAATACATCTCCTGGTTAACACTTTACACTTTAATCTCTAAACCATTATTTTCTTCCTGGCTCAGCAGGAAATTCTGCATGTCATTAAATCAGTAACCCCTTATGTTTATGACTAGCAATAACTCCAAAAGCCAGACTTATGTGTGGAGTAAAACTTGTCTAATTAGCATCAGTCTACACATTAGCATATGTTGATAACAGCCTTTCATAGGTTATATTATTTCGGCATTTGTGATGGATAACAGAACCTAGAATAATTCTTCATTATTATTTTATCTTCTTGCTATAACTTCGTAAGCTTTTGTCTTATCTTTTTTTTCTCTTTTAATATCTTTCCTGAATTACTCTCAGCATCATGACCTTTAGGTGCCTCGTTCTTGCTTCCTGAAGAGGGATCACAGTCAGTAATAAGTTTGAATATGTTAACAGCTTTATATCATCAGACCTCTTATCTCTCTACTTTACAATTCTGTCTGTTGCTTTAGATCTGCTTCAAGATCCATAATTCATTGTTCAAGTTACCAGAAACTGAGTGAGAATTGTATGAAATCCAACTATTGTAGGTACAGGCAAATAAGTAAAAGAAAAAAATGGAAAAAGGAAAGAAAGATTGCAGAAGAAATGAACTATTCCTATTAAAATGATCTAACAGATAAATAAGGTCAACTCAACTTAAATTTTACAAGGATATTTCCTGGAATTAAATTCTGAAAAATTCTATTCTGCTATTTTGGTAACAAAAGTTAAATATTGGGCTTTTATTACCACAATAAGGTGGTAAGTGTGTGGAAAAGTATCTCTTTTTGTGCAATTGAAAGTAACTTTCACTTATTTTTTCCAAATACCAAGCTGTGTAAATATTTTTCAGCAGCTCTCTCAGATGATAAGATAATGTAGCATGCAGGTGAATTTATTTGTAATCTCTTGATTAAGAAAATAATTTTAAACTAATATACAAATAAAATATTTGTACTTCATTGTTAATTGCATGGGTAATTTTGAATCAATGGCCTCAACTGATTTGAAAAATGATAATTGGCATGGGAAATCTGTCATATCCAGAATTCTCTTCCATATTTTTGATTATGTATTCCATAACAATTTTCATCATAATTTAAAATGTTTTTGATTTTAGCTCATTTACAACATATATTTTATTCCCCTTTGTATTTACACACTTTAATATTTTTCATGGCTTTTTTTCACATTGCATGAAGTTTAGTCTAGTATCTAAAATGGAGTTAATAAAATAGTTTGGTCACTGATTCGCTTTGTGACTTTCACCATCACTATTGTGCGATATACCATACAATAATTATCCTGGGCTCTTGTTTTCTTATTTGTTATCATTCGCTTGAAACTTCTGGCTGGAGAAGACAAAAACTAATATTGTTTAACGAGACAAAAATATACATACATTTTCCTAAATAATGGTAAGTGACAGTGTTAAAATTCATAATACATCATTCAAAAGTTTAATTTTAAATAATCGCCCAAGTGAATTTTGATTAGAAACATTAGTATGGTTTGAAAACAAAACTAAGATCCTAAATTATATATTCATCAAATATCAGGGTAAAAAAAGGACAGAAAACCTTCAATTTACTATTTACCACTTTCTGTGTTGGACAAGGTTCTGATTCCAGTAGGTTTGCCCCTTCGTGATGCTTAGAGGCTCCTTCCTGAAGCTTCCAAATCCCTCCAACAATATATATTTTCCCTAGATGTATTCTCTTCCTTGGGTACACTTCCTTAGCTGTTAAGTGAAAATTACAACATACTTTTAAATCAGTTGTTTGGCTTGCCTATTCTTTAAGTTTCAGGAAGTCATGACCTTACCTAGGTGAGCGGTTACAGTGCAAAGAATAATCACACTGCCTAGATATGTCAGTAAGTCCAACTTAGGTAATGAGTTGCATAGATAATGTGTGGTTCTGAATTGTTTTGTTTTGTTCAGTGTCTATTTCTGTTTGTTTCTGAGCCAAATGTTTTTCTGAAATAATGAGAAATTTATTTTAGTTCTGTGCTGTTTCTACTCTGAAAGCTAAGTAGGGACCCATATGAATTTCTCTTCTATCACACAACTCTCAGAAACACCCCATTCTTGGTATACTTCCATGTAATAACTTCATGACTTAATTCTATTATGTTGTTTCAGACTTCTCCCAAGTGCCTTAGTTGAAATTAACCAGTGATCTTCTCATGTAAATTGCAAAGCTATTTTTTTTATCATTACCCCTATTTTTTCCAAACTATGTGACACTTTGAACATCTTCTTGTTGAAATTATTTTCTCGATTTCACAGTCATTGGAAGGTTCTACTTCTATTCTTTACTCTCTATGCATTGCTTCTGTTTCCTTAGTTCTTCTTCAGTGTTTGTGGAAATTGTTCCACATAACTCATATTTTTTATCTCTGCTCTTCATTAATTTTTTTCCCTGGGAGGTTTCATATCTTCTGATGACTTCAACTATAGACTCCAGTAAAATGATTTCTAAGTTTACCAAACTCCTCTGGTTCAGCCCTATAATAATGTTGTTTTCAATGGAATGTGTGATCATTGTCTCAAACTCCCATTGTTGGTTAAAAACATCAAAATTCTCATAGACTTGGTTCTCCCTCAAACAACTTTATTTTCTCTTAGATGAGCTTTCACTTTCCAAGTTTTCACACTTGCATTCTTAACAATCCTTCCTGACACTTCTTTTCCAATCTACTTAATTATTGCATTCAGTAAATTCTTCCACTTCATGTTGCTTTCATTTTCCCTTCCTTTCCATTCCCATTGATATTAACACCTTCCAGTCATTCTTATATGGCTAGTTTAACAATCCCCTCAGATATCTTTTTGCCCCCTTAAATCCACCCTGCACACACTACTGCTAGAAGAAACCTCCTGAAGCATGCATTTTGCTCGAGTCACTTTTTGCAAAAAGTTTGTCAAAGGTTTCACCATTCCTGTAGGCAAAATAAAACTAAATGTATTCATCTTTGTAAATTTGTTTCTCTTCAACCTCATTTCTTTCTACTAAAATTATGTACAACTGTAGTCAAGAAAACTGTTCTAACTCTATTTTTTAGCCTAAATATATATTATTTCAAAAATTTATACTTTTTTACTTACAGAAAAGATCTAAGATTCACTCATTTGTATCTGACCATGATATTTGCATATTCATATTTATGCTCTTTGCCACAGGAGTAATACATATGTTCCCTTTTCATTTTTTTGCATATTCTAGCCTCAAGGGCCAATTTGATTTTTTTTTTTACTTCCTATAAAATCAAGCAGAAACGTCTAGTCTTCATTCATCTTAATTCCCTGGATGTATAAGAAGAAAGATATTTTTGTAATTGACTACTAATTAATATTGTTCATTGTCTCCCTCTCTCCTCCTCCTCCCCACCACCTTTCCCTCCTCCTCCTCCTCCTCCTCTTCTTTCTTCCTCTTCCCTTCTTCTTCTTCTTCTTCTTCTTCTTCTTCTTCTTCCTTCTCTCCTTCGTCTTCTTCCTCTTCCCCTCCTCCTCTTCCTGCTTTTTCTGCCTCTTCTACTTCTCCTTTTTCTTCTGGTAAACACTGAGTTTCCAAATGGACCTTAAGCATCTTGGAGGCAGAAAATTAGTCATATATACTTTGTCACATCAACGACTTAAAATACTCTACGTTGTTAAAGTAGAAGCTTATCACCACAATGCAGATTAACAAAATATATAATCTACAATTAAAATAAATCTAATTTTTATCAGTGAACCTTGCATTTATAATGATTTCCATCATAATTTTAAAGAAAATTTATTTTAGATTATGTTTTTATCCAGTCATAATTAAAGCAAACCAAAATTTAAAACTTAGTGTTAAATCATTTAAAACGTTTAAATGATGCGTTGTGATCAATATTAAAAAGCATATATTTGTGATAAATTAAAGTTTGAAGTTTTACTTACACTGTATTAGAACTATTAGTTGAAACTCTGTGTAAAGGCTCTTTAGAATAAAGCAAGTAAGCAAACAAACAAACAAACCCATGTTTTGTAAGGATTTTATTTGAATTTCAGGCTAATTAAGAATAAAATTGCAATATAAGCTGCTTTTAAAAAAACTGGACCTAACAGTAATTCTCTCTTCAGACTGTCACTTTATGTTTAACTTTTGTTTAAAGCACATCATGATGTTCTGAATCTATGCATTAGATCAAAGCTGAGCTCTTTCAAAATAAATCAGCTAATTTCAACATCAAATGTGTTTCTAGGATGAAAGTTAAACTCCCAGTTTTAAGCTATCAAGGAACACTTAAATACTATGTTTCTAATCAGCATAATATCATAGAATTCTTGCTATGGAGTGGACCTTAGAGATATCTATTTCAACCCCCTCACTTTACATGGAAGTAGTATTCACAGAGATTATAATGCAGCTTGCCCAAATTCTCACAGCATTTATGGTAAAAGATAAGAGGCTGATAATCAGGTGTTCTGGTTCCTAGTTTAATTCCCTTTCCATAATAATTTTTTTGGGGGTGGACAGCAAGAATACCTTCTATATCCCACTGGAGTAAAATGGAAGCCTCTTTGAGAGTTCCTTGCACTAAACATTTTACTAAGTTAGTGATTTTTTTTTTTTAGGAGGTAAGTATTAAAGTATGAAAAAAGTTTCCTTTTTCAGAAGAGAAAAAATAATTCGAATAGTTAGTAATTCCCTGCTGTGAATCTCATTTCTGTGTGTCTTCTCTTTTAAAGAATGTACTTTATATATATAAACCAGCTATCCAATTCACATATCTTAAGTGTATGTGCGCTCGTCAATGCAATGGAAACTAAACACACACACAGGAATGAAATTTATCTCAACATTTTTTTTTAAAAGCACAGAAGGATAAGCTAGTCATCTCTTTTTCATGTCCTGTGTGATATCATGCAAACTGAGATAAAGTTAGGATTTTATGATATAAAGAGGAGGTCTCAACGGATGTCATGATATAAAGAGGAGGTCTCAATTATCTCGATTAATGTCACATGGTACATTTATGAAAGGTCACTATAGTGTAAAAGTGCAAGAAATGCAATGGCTGAATATATATCAGAACAGTAGACATGGAGCTCTAAGTGAAGGTAAATGATACTAACTTCAAAATTCATGATTCAAAATTAATCTGTAAATGCAGACAAGTACATTTAAAAAGCACAATTTAGATCTCTTAGTTTAATATCATGGCGTTTTCTGAGACCAGCCTATAGAAGAAGTCGAGTGAAGATTTGAAAAATTAGGGCTATGATGTTAATCAACACTAATAGGAGAAAAATACAGTGCAAAAAACTGACATTGCTGGCCAAGCTAATTTTAGATATAAAAATTCAAAATTAAAAAAAATACTAACGTCTCGTTTCCAGCAGTGTATTTAAAGAAAACTACCATTACTTTACGCTTTACTTCTCTAGGGTTATAGAGAGATCTACATGAATCCTGAGAAGGAGTACAAGGAGATTACAGACCAAGTTGATTTCAATGGCTCCTTTATCAAAGAGGATATTAACTTTATAAGAACTGTTTTACATTTTATATTAAAAAGAGTATTCTTTGCTCGGCTTTTAATTGAAATGAATTTTTTAAAAAACAAAGATTCTGAAGTGACTAGCATGATTTAGCGTGGGTAGCTCAAAGCTAAATAAGACATTAAAAATAATGTTTAAAGCTATCAATATTTATAAAAGTATGGGTAAATAATTCCCTATTATCACTCAGCTTATGTCTCAAGGATATGCAGTCATTAAAGACGATCATGTACTTCATGATGGTCAAATGATAAAATAAATTGCTTGTGAAAACTGCAATCTCTTCTGTAGAGGTCCCAACGTTCTTGTGAGTCTGGGATAAAACCAGTGTGAGGACTGACTGATTGTGGAACAGTGTATGCTATAAATTCATGGACATTTCTAACCATTTTTCATACATTCTTTCATTTTAAAAAATCAACTGGAAAACACACCCTGAACCGCTGTGAAGGTCCTGTCACACAGGCTCTCCAAGCAATTTTATGTGACCCTCCTTCTATGGTTGGTGGGGATGAACCAGATATCCAATTCCATACCCTTTTAAAAAGGGAGACATGTGCTTTAGGTCTAAGGAGGATTAAAGTTAAATGCTCTGGTCATCACCTAGGAGACGTTATTTGTACAACCATTTTATGTTTTCCAAAGATAACCTGATCATTGTTTTACTTGGCTAATTCTTCTATTACATTCTTCAAATCTCAACATAAATCCCTCACTATGTTAAAATACAATAAAATGCATGTTTGTTCGCGAAGAGTGTAAAGCTGAAGTCAATTGCAAAATGGCAACATGATAATTAAACCAACTTTCAGTGAAGAAATAGGCCAAGCAAACTTAATGTTAACACTATTTTTAAATTGAAGATTAAAAGCCCATCCAAGCTGGTCATCCTTTCCCAAATGGGATTTTGATCAAGCCCAGTGATATTTCCCTTTCTGCTTGAGTGCAGCTGTAAACAGGTCTCCAAATCTAGGGAAAAGCCTGATTCCATGTACCCACCCACACAGTTTTGTAAACATTCAGGATTCTACATGTGGTATCACTCAGTTGTTAAATGGAAGCCTGTTCTTTCATTGTACCCCTGTCACTGTGTGGATTTCTCCAGTTCAATGTAATGCATCATCTTGGATTAGACAACAGCAAACTCTTCTGTTTTGAACTGCAAAAATATAACAGATGAAAGAATTTACTAAAATAAGAATTTGAGGGCTTGAGAAGCCTCTTTCACAACATCCTCTGGGATACATCAACAAATGGCAGCATGTAGCACAGCTTTTCGTAGACATCCATATTTCCTTTTCAGAGGCAGTCTTGCACTAGGAACAGCTGCGGGGTGGAAGAAAGAAGCACACACACACACACACACACGCACACACAAACTGACCCTTACATAATTTTACTTAGCCAATGATCTTACAGGAGAAAATAAATTTTGTTGGTGTATGACTTCCACTAAACTCTACAAAATTGCCTGTGCCTCTTTTAAGTAATAGAAGCGTGTGATGCTATGAAAGCATATTTCTAAACTTGGGGCGTTTTAATCAAATATCATTTCACCCTCAAACACACACGGTGATATTATGTATTGCTCTCGGTATTCACTCTTCATCTTACATTTTGGCAAAACAAAACTCTGCTACTGAGAACTTACTTCATATGCCTCTGAGGTAATTCCCTAGATTACGAGAATGTCACTTGAGTTTCAGCGCTCAAATCTGACATTTAAAACTCCCCAAAGACAGGCCTGAATAGTTTTATCCGGTGCTTCTCGGACCTGATGTTCTAGCACTAGAGACTCAGGAAATATTTATTTCTGATAGAAATGAGTGAAGGTGGTATCCTATAAGATGTTTAGAGAACGCTGTAACTGATATTGTTTTCACACTTTCGTGCCTGAGAAATGTTCTTTCTTCTACATGTGCGCCGGGGAAAATTTATATTTAACAGAGTTTAAAGATTTTTGAAAGGTTAATTTTGTTTTGAAACAAAGTGATAAATATCTCATCCTGCACAGTTATATTCAAAGATGACTGGAATCACTTAATGTCTCCTGATGTAAGATAAAAATGATATGTGGAAGCATCCTATTATCCATGAACGGCTTCGAGTCCATACATCAACAGGTTCTGATGTGACTGATTTGTGTCCAGCTTGATGCTACTTGAAAATAAACTTTCAGCTCCCGCCTGCACACACCTATTCCCTGTTAGAACCATCAATCAGGCCTTTGCTAGCAGAAGTTCAGGAAGTTGCTGAATGTATATTTTGATTTCCACAATGAGGTACCAAAAAGAGTGGATGCAGACAAAACTGAGATAATTGTTATATAGGGAAGAAGTACTAAATATTTTTGAAAGATTCTACATATGGTATCACTCAGTTATTAGATGCTTTATCTTTTCCTGTCATGATGATAAATTTTCCTTAGTCCTGAGTAATACACTATCTCTTCTATTAGATAAATGAAAGACTCTGCTCAGTATTTCTCTAAGAGGTCACTAGCCAGCTGTCCCCCCGTTGCCTGAAGATATACATTAAAAAATGAGATATATGTGGCCTCACTGAAAAACAAACACCGGCCTTTTCTTTGTGCCGTGTGTGATTCTCGATAAAATACCCTCTAGGAAAACATCTTCACCACCAGCTCTGATAATGTAGATATAAATTAGCATTCTCCCAACTTTCCTTCTTTTAAGTAGTGTTATGTCTGTCACTGACCATGCTCTTGGTGGAGACTGTTTGAAGATGTTCACATGTCCTTTTGCCAAACGCGGTGACAAAATTAGACATAGTTCAATTTTATAAGTACCACCTGTCATTAATATTTATTGATTGATTGATTGATTGATTGCCATAAGGAGACTTAATATGGCATTTACACTGCAGGCCTCAAGATGACTGGCCGGTCTGGCTGCAACAACCTAGAGAAACATGCAGAAATATTTAAGAATCTAAACTATTAGCAGGAAGCTGTCAAGAAAGAGTCGGGCAACCTCATTGCTTCAGTTCGTGGTAACAAGATTTTAAAGAGAGGTCAGGCTAGGGTCAAAAGTCATAGGGGAAGGTAGAGTCTTTAGAAAAGAATTTGTGTTTATGAAGACGCTTTTCCCTCACATTGATTCGGATATATGCCACTGCTTTCAATTTTATATGTCATATCTTGCATTTCCATTTCCTGTCAAAAATCATGATTCGAAACATACGAGTGTGTGTTGGCAATCAGTGAACCAGCACTGAGCGGCTGTACTTAAACATTGGGCAGAAACCCTCTGATTCCTTTCCTCCTTGTCTCACACCCCAGGATCCAACACCGTTCCTCCAGGAGACCCAGGTGGCCACAACAGCTGCAGGTCTAATCAAGGAGCCAGAAAAGACACTACTACCTGCTGATGGCTCCAGAGGGGACATTGCTAATCCCCTTTCTGTCATCCTGGAAGTGAAAGTGAGGTCAATTTTGCCCCAAACAGTCTTGCCCCCTACTTCTCCTTTTTCCTTTACTCCAGGCCTTTGGGATGCCAGAGTATTTACCATTCACATATTTAGTGATTTCAAACTACGTAAGTCAGCAAACAGACATTGGATCGATACGGGAGCTATGTAGAGAAAGGTAAGCAAGTCAAAATTTCACTGGCATAGGAATATCTTATTTCATAGTTTATAACAGTGCATGCAAAACTTTAAATTCACAAAGAAACTTCATCCTGGCACAGTTACTATGTCAGTTCTGCCGAATGACGATTTCTATCCCAAAGCCTTTGCAAGCACTTCTGTTTTGGGGCTAGTTTACCCTAAGTGGCCTTGGGCATTACTGCAGGATAAAGCGACTCACTCCAAAGAAACTGAGTATCTCTCTATTTGAAGACAGTTCTTTTCAATTATTTTAAACAATTTTGCCTTTTCATCAGATGAAAACTTAATGTTTGATTTTGGTTGTTTGCAAACAACAAAGTTTTATACTTTCCTAGTATGAACCTATGAAGTGTCTCGTTAGAGCAACCAAGTCTGAGATAATCCATATTTTCCCCAGACAAGTTCATTTTGTATTATATAAAGAATATAAAGAGGCACATTTAACACTGAATTGATTTAGGTATGATGAAATAAAAAATGTGTTGTATAGCAACTGAATCCTAAAAATATTAAGCATTTAATTCTCTCCTCATTGATTAAGCTACTTCTAAGAAATCTTAACTTCCTTTATACTTGGATGTAATTAAAGGAAAAATAGTCAAAAATTTGCTACTGAATCAATAGCTCTCCTGAAAAGGCATATACAGCAGCTTAGAAAAGGAGACAACAGTTTGCACACACTGTAATAGGTAACAAGCCTCTTGATAATCAGAGAGCCTTATATATTTTGCTGCAAAATTTCCAAACTTAAAAAGTTGCAAAGAACAGGGGCGCCTGGGTGGCTCAGTCGGTTAACATCAGCTCATGTCATGATCTTGCAGTTCGTGGGTTCGAGCCCTGCGTTGGGGTCTGTGCTGACAGCTCTGAGCCTGGAGCCTGCTTCAGGATTCTGTGCCTCCCTCTCTCTCTGCCCCTGCCCTGCTTACCCTCTGTCTCTCTCTCTCTCTCTCTCTCTCTCTCTCAAAAATAAACAATTTTTTAATTGCAAGGAACAAATTTAAAAACCCATTTCAGCCTTTGACCATGATGTCAGTACAAAATGTTGTGTTGTGATTCAGTGGAATACAGGCTAGCAGTTCCCAACATGTGTTCTGCAAAACAGATACCTAGTTAAAAGCATTCTGTGGTCAGATGAACTTGAATGATGTAGAACAAGCCCGGTTAAACAGATGTTTTGGTGCTGTACTTTCTAGAGGCTTTAACAGAGAAAAGCATGGGGATTCACCAATAGGAGGCATAGAGCATAAACATTTTCCATACTTAATTAGTCACAATACCGCTACGGCTTTTTCCAAAGCAGACCACTTTGTGTAAGCCTGAATCTCCCCCCAACCCAGGAACACTTTGTGTTTTCCTTTAAATGCACATAATTTGTAGGAATGAATTTTAGCAATATGTATGCATCGTGATCCCCAGAAATATATTACTTGTAACTCAAATTGGTGTGGTAACTACCATCTTTTTTTTTTTTTGCACTAAGAAAAAATAGTGAAACCACAAACTCGCATCATAAAACCACCTACTTACAATCAGCAGAGCTATATCACAAGGAGAGTTCAATTTTTCTTTTTTACATAGAGACTTTCCACCTAATAATCTTGATTTCATTTCTAACACACGTAGATTCCAAAATTTTCTAGAAGTCACAGAAAACTATTAGACAAAACATACAATCTGTAGAACTCTTATCACAAACAGTGTTTGTGATCAGTTCTGTTTTTAATTCAACAGGAAATTGTGTCATATATTTGCTGTGTTGTAGATGGAAAATTAATGTTCAATAAAATATCACTGATCATGCAAAAGTTTGTATTCCCATGGAATAGAAATAGTGGGCACAAAGACGTTTGCAGATTTATGTGAAATTTGAAATTTTTTTTCATCGGTTACATTTCTAAACTCCCCTTATTTGTTCATGCCAAATAAAAGCAGCCAACAATCCCTTTTGATGCTTTGCAACAAAAAAAAAAGTTTATAAATACACACATAATTCATTGTGACATCAATTTTGGTAATTGTTAATTCTAGACAGTGATGTTCTTTTTCAGGGAGGACAATGAAGCCATCTAAAAAATGTTTCATTTTGAAACCAGTGAATGTAATTTAAAAGGGGCACGTTTTAGATTCCATAACTGTTATGCAATTAAAGAAATAATGGAAGAAGACAGTGATTCAATGGGTAGCTTTGGAACTCCTTCTCATTATTTAAAAAAAATTTTAAGATAGCAAAAGACATCCATTTATTCCTGAAGAATTCTGAAAATGGACAAAGGTGAGACAGGGATTCTGGAACTAAAGAGCCCTTATAAAAATCCAAAATTATGAGCAGCTGGTTCTATCCAACTCCTGTGAAGTAGAGTGCTCTGGTTCAAGAGTTTTCTTGTCATGCAATCATACGACGGAAACATTAAGATTGCAGATGGAAAGTGGTGACACACTGTAATTTCATACAGATCATGATGGTTTGGTGACATAAGAATTACTAGACCATGAGGCCTGGGGTCCATGAAATGGATTAAAGCTTTATTGCTCTTTGGAGTTCTGACAATGACAAATGCTCTCTCTGATGTTGGGATTATCTTGTCTAAACTTTTGTTTCCTTAGTTTCAAGTTTCACTTTTTCCTTAACCATCTTTTAAGATCGCAAATAACTTCCGTTTTTTCATTGTTACTGGAAGGCGTTTAGAAACACCCTCTAGTTTTATGCCTCCTTCTCTGGCATCACATCCAGGCATATGGCCATTTTTCAATTTCCAATATCCTGATAAGGGTTTTGATTGATACACTTAATGATATGGTCACATGATCTAACTCCAAATTCCTATTAAAAAAAGAAAAGAATGAAGATAATAAGAAACTTTGACAAGAAAATTCAGATACAAAGTATTATGAATATTATTTATTAATACATTTATCCTACTGCTAGCATCAATTAACCAACAGATTTTTGACAACAAACTTAAATAAGACAAGTAAATACATCATATATGTCTTTTCTACCATGATACTCACACACACACACACACACACACACACACACAGAGTTTCACAAGTAGGGTTTCTGATTTAAGTTGGAAATAAAGACTAAGTAAATTTTGGAAAACATTTTGCAAAGGCATTCATTTTTCTTTATTAAAGCAGAAAATATAACTGATAGAAAAAAAGCGGTGTTTCTTTTTACTACAAACCTGATGGCACTTTTCTCTCTTGTTGCCATTCTGTCTTTGTCATTATCATGCATTGTGAAAACACTACTTCTGGTGAAGTTAAGTGGGTGAAATCTTTAATATGAACGGAGTTATATACTACACCAGTTCGGCAAAATCTGATAGCATTAACATTCAGTGTTTTTCTAGTACCTGTTAAAAAGTGTGTGAAAGTCTTACAGATGGAAACGCATTAGGATTTTACATATTGCTAAAATTTCCAGTAAACCAGATTGGAAATTTTGTTCTAAAAGCATTACTTCCCAACAGAGTTTCAGACTGCATTTAAATGTATTGTAATTGCAGTTACTTTTTAAAAAAAATTTGCATAAGTAAATAGCAGAGGAGTGATCTAGTTAAACTAACTTTATTAATTTTTCTGTCTTACACACACACACACACACACACACACACACACACAACAAGAGGACATTCTAGGTACCAAATAGAAGTGTATCATTTGGCACAGCAAAGCAGCATGCACTTTGCTTTAGGGAAGACAGAGAAAGAAGTCAGCAAAAACGGCTCCTTTTTCAGATGTAATGTAAATTTCAAAAGTTTTAAAGTAGAAATTTCCTGTGATTTAAGATATATCATGATGGAAGATTTATAAGAACAAGTAAAACCTTTATGGAAGTTTTTTTTAATCATTTCTTATTCCTTCATTTAATCCCAGGCAACTCGCATGGTTTTTGGTTCATGATTTTTAATAACCATTTCAATTATTGGCCAGCTGATTACAAACAACTGGAACTTTGTGTGCTGAGCATTGTTTTAAATCTTTTTTTTTTTTTTTGCGGTTTTTAATTAAACTCCTGTTACTTAACATACAGTGTGATATTAGTTTCAGGTGTACAATATAGTGATTCACACTTCCATACAACACCCAGTGCTCATCACAAGTGCCCTGCTCAGTCCCCATCACCTATTTCACCCCTCCCCCCACCCACCTCGCCTCTGGTAACCGTCAGCTTGTTGTCTATAGGTAAGAGTCTGTTTCTCAGTTTGCCTCCCTCTCTCCTTTTTCCTCTTTGCTCATTTGTTTTGTTTCTTAAGTTCCACATATGAGTGAACTCATACAGCATTTGTCTTTCTCTGACTCATTTTACTTTGCATGATACCTTCTAGCTCCATCCATGCCCTTGCAAATGGCAAGATTTCATTCTTTTTGATGGCTAAGCAATATTCCGTTCTCTCTATATACTATTTCTTTATCCATTCATCAGTCGATGGACACTTGGCTTGCTTCCATAGTTTGGCTATTGTAGTTAATCTTCCTATAAACATCAGAGTATATATATCCATTTGAATTAGTATTTTTGTATTATTTGAGTAAATACCCAGTAGTGCAATTGCTAGGTCATAGGGTAGTTCTACTCTTAATTTTTTGAGGAACCTCCCTGCTGTTTTCCAGAGTGGCTGTACAAGTCTGCACTCCCACTAAGGGTGCACAAGGGTTTCCCTTTCTTCACATCCTTGCCAACACCTCTTGTTTCTTGTGTTGTTGATTAGTAACCATTCTGACAGGTGTGATATTTCATGATAGCTCATTATAGTTTTACATATCTCAGTATATCTCATTATAGTTTTGATTTGTATTTCCCTGATGACCAGTGAAATTGAATGGTAACCATTAAACAATAACAGAAAGAACATCCACCAGATGAATGAATTTATGATATCAAAATATTTTAATTTTTATCTAAGAAACTAAAACAGTAAATTTAGAATTAGACAGACATGCTTTTAAATATCAGTTGTCGCTAGCTGTACCCTGAGGCAAATGTCTGATCTTTTATAAGGTCTAGTATCCATATCTATAAAATGAGGAAAATAATATCTACATCATAATTATGGTAAAAGATTAAAAGAAATATCTTCTATGGAGTGCTCCTCCCCATAATCAATCAATAAAACATTAGTCCCTTTCCCTTGTATCAGAAGACTTAAAATCAAAATTGATAAAATATTCATTCTTTAAAATTTGAGAACTTCAATATTGGCAATCACATTGCATGGCATTGTTTCTGCAGTGTAATATTAGGAAAATGGGACCTCCAGAGGTTTAAAAAAGAAAGTCAAAATGTCCCTCACGCCTACACCTCCATGTGTTTCTTCTCTAAAGATTGCTAATGGCTTTTTTGGGCAAGCTGACAGAGTTGGGGTTCGTACCCAGAAAGTTCTTAGTCAAAAGGCATCTTCCACATTTCAAAATGCCACCTGAAATATATTTTTCATACTAAAAAAGAAGCTGAGACTTGTGAAAAATTTTTTGACAGAACTATATATATTATAGACTATATTAGTTATCGCTAATTTTTTGACATTTCTACAAAAGGAAAATGCACAGAGATAGAAACCAGATCACTGCTTGTCTGGGGATGGGATTGGGAGTGGGGAAATGCAAAAGGGTGCAAGGGAAATTTCTGGGGTGTCCTAAAACTGGATAGTGGTTATGGTAGCACAATTGTAAACATCGTAAAAAAGCTATTTATTTTAATAGATGAATTTATGTAACTTATATTTCAATAATGTTATGTTTAAAAAAAGTTACAATACAGCATTATATTTGCATTATGGGAATATCAATTTCTTCACACCATTGACTGGCACAAAAATGTACCAGTGTTTGCACATACCCTATTTAAGAAATTATACCCTTGAAAACAAAATGTATTTTTATTGTCCTTATATCTTCCTCTCAAACTCTCAGTAATAAAAAATAGACTCCTCCCCCAGGGTAGAGACTACATCTTGTTTATCTCGGTATCTTTCATCTATCACACAGTTTTTGGTATATCTATTGATATTCAATAATATTTCTGTTGAATAAATATCATGCATGGTCAGGAGTAAATACAGGCACTAAGAAATTAAATAAATATCAATATTTCCATTTCACTAGTCAATATGCTTTCACCGAGACTGCTTAAAAAAATTTATCTCTATGATTTAAATTATTTGGAAACATATTTGAATACTGCATTTAGCAACAAATGAGACTAGTGTGAATTTACCCATAAGAAAAAAAAAGACTAAAATTTACAATGTAATTTACATTAGTCTAGTTTTTTTCTTTTTCATTGTTCGGAAGTTTTCATTAACTTTATCTTTCATCAAACAAGAAAATGAGTGTTTGACAAATAACAAAGTAAAAATCAGCAACTATATAAAAAGTAATTGCTTTAAAAATTATGCATATTTTGTATCTGTTTCCTAGTGCTTATGAGAGTTTCAATGCCATATCACTGTGCTTCCTATTTAGTGTTACTCTACTCATTTAAAAGTGATTAAAAAATAATCTTAGTTAAACACTTATCACATATGCTTGCTTATAACTAAATTATGATGAACATTCTTAAGTAGGAAGAATTAGAATTTCAGTATGGAATTATCTAGTAACATTTTGTGTTGTTAACTTATGAGGACTGTGGACATTTCAGATAGGTTCATTAAGAATATTTCTCAGAACAGCACCTGAGTAGCTCAGTTGGTTAGGCGTCTGACTCCTGATTTCTGCTCGGGTCATGATCTCATGGTTCGTGAGTTCAAGCCCCACATCAGGCTCTGCAGTGACAGTGTTGAGTCTGCTTGGAATTCTTGTTCTCCCTCTCTCTCTGCCCCTCCCCTGCTCTCTCTCTCTTTCTCTCTCAGAAAATAAAATAAAATAATAATATTTCTCAGGGGGCACCTGGGGATTCAGTCACTTAAGCATCTTACTCCTGGTTTCAGCTCAGGTCATGATCTCATCCACTGGTGAGTTCAGCCCCACATCAAGCTCTACATTTACAGTGTAGAACCTGCTTGGGATTCTCTGTCTCCCTCTATCTCTGTCCCTCCTCCACTCACACAGTCTCTGTCTCGCTCAAAATAAATAAATAAATTTAAAAAAAAGAATATTTCTCAGAAAAATCTAGAAGAATTTAATCTGAATCATATTACTTATAATAAAATATATGGAAGCATAGCACATATAGTTTGAGGCATCTAAACTATACTCAAAACAAGTAATTAAATGGAAAAATACATTTCATTTAGAAATTGTAGACTATCTTTATAGTGTTGGAAACCTGCAACTTGGGATATTGTAGGTCCTGTCTAGCACATGGTTGACACTCAGTAAATATTAAATAAAGAAGAAAGGAAGAAAGAGGAGAGGAGAAGAAAAGCAAGACAGAAGAAAAGAGAGAAAGATAAAATATAGCCTTTTCCATGTGGCTTTTTAGTAATGAAAACCGTGGAATCCCCAGTAAAGCTGTGTATGGCCAACTTCATGATAAAAAACATGCTGTTAGCTGTATCATTAAAAGATGCAAAGATCCCCTGAAGGCAAATGTAGGGGCTGAGACAGATGTCCTCAATCATAAGAGTTCATACAAAAACATGCTCCATATGGTTTAGAACACAAGATGTATGGCTCAACTGACCCAAGAACAAGAAGAATACACAGCAAGCCGTGGAGAAGAGGAAACAATACAAGATCAGCACCATGTTAATTATAGTGTTGAGAGTATAACAGCTAATACGAGAATACCAATTAACAATGGCTCATCTGCACGTACAGGACTGAGTTTTTTATTTTTAAGTAGTGTTTTATTGTCATGTAGGTTTCCATTGCTGCATACACATAAAACTAAAGTGAAGAGGAGACTTTATCAAAGCATATCTTTTGATGCATATGCCCATATCCTTACTAAGGGTAGAAAACACTGTTAAAATTGGTTTTAAAACTAAAAGAAGAAATTGCATCCAGACTTTTAGGAAATTGTCTGTCTCCTGCACATGTATAAGTATCAGGTCAATGTGCTTTAGCTTTGTTACAAGATCAACTCCAGAGATCTGCATCTAGTACTTTAATCTAATGCTTCCTGAAATAAGCAGTTACTGTTAGGAAACCCAATAAAAGTGCTTGTTGCCCACAATTTAATAAAGAGATTTCCACCGTGGGTAAACAAATACAATCAAAAAGCTACACAGGCTAAAACCATTCATAAAAGCCATATTTTCTTCTTTAACAACCACATTGAATCAAATAGTGGGCCAATGTTTTTCCACGCATTTACTATGTAGGATCAAATAGTTCTTTTAATCAAAATACAAATTTGCTGAGTGAATCAGATCTTCTAAGAGCTTCACATTTTTCTTTTAATTGTTAAAAGGCTTTGGAAACATTTTCAATCATTTCAGACTAAATGTAATAATTTACGTGTCCTACATAGCAGGAAACTATGCTCACAAGGTAGCCATTTACCACACTTAATATCTACTCACTTGAAACAACATTCCCAGCCCTCTAAATATATGTAGTCTTCTGTAAACTAGGAATATATGGCTTATAATTTAAAACCAGGAAATAGAAATTAAGTTTTTTTATTATTTAAGTTGGACTGAAAAATAGCTTCCATAGAAAGTCAAAATATTCTGTTTCACTAAAGTAATCTTTCTATGTTATGTAAACTTTATTATTACTTATTTCAAATGTCAAAAACGAAGTCATTTTATTAACAATGAGAAATAGGAGAAGGTTTGTTTTATATTTTGAAAGAAATTGTTGATTAGTTTTAACATAAAAAATTATCATTGGAGTTGGCCAAATGTCTGACAATGGGTCCCAAAGGGTTTTTCAAAATTTACCTTTTAAGCTCACTTCTTTGACATCTCAATTTTGATGAACATCAATCCTCAAACCAGACCTTTCACTGGACCTTGATAATTAAGTAGGGAGAGAAGAACTTACCTATTTGAGTGAGGTAAGTTTACTTGAGGAAAACATTTTACCTATAATATTCCACTTTATCCTTCCAACTCTATTAGCTTGATATAATTATTTTAATACACATGGTAAAAAAAAGCTTAGTCTCTAGAATTCAGTCAGCATTGAATTCAACTCATAAAAAGAGCTAAAGGTCTTGAACTCAGGTCTGTTTAACAGTAAATCCTGATTTCTTTCCACTGCAGTACATTGTAACAAGCATAACAGGAAGCACTCATAGTGATATATAATATCTGATGATATTCATGTTTATTCACTTATCCATTCGAAATGGTCACTTTTTAAAAGCCCTTCAGTGTTCAAAACACCTGAGGCATACAAATAAAAAATTGTTAGAGCCAATTCTCCAGAAGTATACAGTATCATGGCTAAGGGTGTTTCAGAATGTAGAAAACTAAGAAAAATGCAGTTCACTCAGTGAATGTGAGTTTAATGACCAAAGCATGGAATGTAGGAGGAGCAACTTACAGCATCTGAACTCTTGTGGGAGTCAGAAAGGACTAACATTTTTTCCAGCTTCAACATGAATTTCAACTTACATCTTCACTATATTCCTCACTTCTCTATTTCACCAACATATCCAAGGCCCAAATAAATGCCCGACACCGAGTAGGTATCCCAAAACAAGCACACAAACAAAAATCCCGTTGTTGCGATTGCAATAATGCATGGGCTTTTGGCTTATTGTAGTAGTACCAGACGACTCATTCAATTTCATGCTTTTGTTTCTATCGCCCCATTCGTTCAGTGATCTGCAACCAAATAAACAAACCATAAATGTGTGCCTATAAATTCAGTGGTGGCTTTAACAAAATTTAAAACCACTGGGGCCCAGTGGCTCAGTCGGGTAACTGTCCAACTCTTGATTTCAGCTCAGGGCACAATCTCACAGTCCTGGCATCAAGCCCTGCATTGGGCTCCATGCTGAGCATGGAGACCACCTGAGATTCTCTTCCTTTGTCCCTCTCCCCAGCTCGCACTCTCTCTCTCTCTAAAATATATTTTTTTAAGTGTTTAAATGAGGAAAAAAAAAAAGCCACTGATGCTTTTATCAGTATGTAAAGGTATGAAAAGTATGGGGGCACTTGGGTGACTTGGTTAACCATCCAACTTCGGCTCAGGTCATGAGCTCATGGTTCATGAGTTTAAGCCCCATGTGGGGCTCTGTGCTGACAGCTCAGAGCCTGGAGCCTGCTTCGGATTCTGTGTCTCCACGGATTCTGTCTCTCTGCCCCTCCCCCACTCGTACTCTGTTTCTCTCTCAAAAATAAATAAAACGTCAAAAAATTTAATTTAAAAAAAGTTGTAAAAAGTACAAACATCAAGTGAAGATGCTGTTTTTTGGAAAAAGGAAGAATAAACAGAATTTCTCCCACATGTCAAATAATCCAGAATATTACAACCAGCCAAAGGATTCTATGCCGTTTTCAATTAACTCCTTAAATCCCGGAGACCAGTTCAAACACCTCTGCTCAGTGGCATAGGCAATAATCTTAATTCCTATAGAAAAATATGACAATTTAAAAATTATTATAAGTGGTAAAAGTATACATATATACATATATATACAGGTGTATGCATTTTTTCTCACTTAAAATCAATGTATGTAACAAAGCCATGTTTTATTTTTCCATATATAGCACTATAAGTTTATATATAATAATTTTTTAAATTTTATTATTGAAATACAGTTGACATACAACATTATATTAGCTTCAAGCGTACAACATTGTGATTCAACAACTCAATACATCATGTAATGTTCACCATAAGTGTTATTACCATTTGTCACCATACAAAGTTATTACAATATTATTGACTATATTCCCTATACTTAATTTTTCATCCCTGTGATTTATTCATTCTATAACTTGAAGTCTGTACCACTAAGTCCCTTCACCCATCTCCACACTCCTACTTTATGGCAACCACCAATTTGTTATGAGTCTGTTTGTGTTTTTTGTTTGTTCATTTGTTTTATTTCTTAGATTCCACATACACATGAAATCCTATGGTATTTGTCTCTCTATGTCTGACTTACTTCACTTGGCCAAATGCCCTCTAGTTCCATCCATATTGTCACAAATGGTAAGATCTTTGTCTTTTTTATGGCTGAGTAATATTCCATTGTGAATATATACCACATCTTCTTTATCCACTTGTCTATTGATAGACAACTTGAGCTGCTTTCATATCTTGGCTAAAAAAATAATGGTACAATAAAAATAGTGTATATACCTTTTTATATTAGCATTTTAATTTTGGGGGGAAAATACCCACTAGTGGAATTACTGGATCATATGGTATTTCTATGCTTAATTTTTGGGGAAACTTCATGCTGTTTTGGACAGTGGCTGTACCAATTTTCTTTCCTACAACAATGCATGAGGCTTTCCTTTTCTCCACATTCTCACCAAAGCTTGTTATTTCTTGTCTTTTTAATATTAGTCATTCTGACTGGTGTGAGGTGATATCTCATTGTGGTTTTGATTTCCATTTCCCTGATGATTAGTAATGAACATCTTTTCATGTGTCTATTGGCCATCTGTATGTCTTTCTCAGAAAAATGTCTATTCAGGTCCTCTGAATATTTTTAATAAGATTATTGTTTGTTTTTTGTTTGTTTGTTTGTTTTGGTTTTTAACTGTATGAGTTCTTTACAGAATTTGGTTATTAACCCATTATTAGATATATTATTTACAAATGTCCCTTCCATTCAGGAGGTTACCTTTTTATTTTGTTAATGTTTCCTTTTACTGTGCAAAAGCTTTTTATCTCAGTGTCATCCTCATAGTTTATTTTTGCTTTTGTTTCCCCTTCCTGAAGAGATATCAAATATAAGAAATTTATAATCCTCAAGGTTAGTCACATATCACAGAATGTTAGAACAGGAGAGACCTATAAAAAATATCTAGACCAATTCTCATTTGGTACAGGTGGAAAAAGCCAACTCATTTGTTCATCTATACATTGTCAAAATGTATATGTATGTTCAGAATTACACTTGTTTATTATAATAATTTGAGCAACTACTAAGAAAATTATATAAAATGTTATACTCAAAGACTTAAAAATAAATCAAAAGGTAGTACTAAAGAAAATGTTAAGTTACTCACAGGAAAGCAAGAAAAGAGAAAGAAAGGAATGAGAAGTGGAGGGAGAAAGCACAGAAAACAAATAGTAAGTTGACATATCTAAGCCACAGTGTAATTACTTTACAATAAATCATCTAAGTACACAAGAAAAAAGATAGCGATTGGCAAAATAGTTGCAAAATCAAGACCAAACCATAGTCTGTAAAAAGTTCACTTCAAACAAAATGATATAGGTATGTTAATAATAAAATGATGAAAGAAAATATATCATGAAAACATTAATTTTTAAAAGCAAGATTAGCTATTTTTATATCTGATTAAATAGACTTCAGAGCAAAAAAAAAAAAGAGAAGGGTTAAAGAAAGGTAACGCATAACAAAAGGATCAACCCACCAAGAGAGTGATCCTCAATGTGTATGCAGCAATAACTGAGTTTCCCGATTACAAAGACTAAAAATGAATAGAGTTCAGAGAAGAAATAGGCAAATCCACAATTAAAGTTGGGGACTTCAAAACCCTACCTGAGAGCGTTTAAAAGTAATAGGGAAAAAGTGAGCAAAACTATAGAATAATTAAAAAACACTATTAGAGTGCCTTAGTGGCTCAGTCCGTTGAGCATCAGACCCCTGATTTAGGCTCAGATCATGATCCCAAGGTTGAGGAATCAAGCCCTGTGTGGGGCTCCATGCTGAGCATGGAGCCTGCTTAAGATTCTCTCTCTTTCTCCCTCTGCTCCTCTTTCCCACTTGAGTGCTCTCTATCTTTAAAATAAAAAAATATAATAAAATAAATAAATAAATAAAAATGCTATTAACCAACAAGATCTTATAAATATTGATAAAAATCTGCCAACAAATGACAACAGGAAAATGCATTCTATTAAAGTGCCCATGGAATATTCACCAAGAGAGACCTTATCTTCGGCCATGAAACAAACCCAGACAAATTGAAAGCATACAGTGGATGTTCTTGAATCATTCTAGAACCAAACTAGAAATCAATGACAGAAAGACCACAGGAAAATCTATAAACATTTGAATATTAAACAACACACTTTTAAGTAATCCATGGTTGGGGCGCCTGGGTGGCTCAGTTGGTTGGGTGGCTGACTTTGGCTCAGGTCATGATCTTGCAGCTTGTGAGTTTGAGTCCCGTGTTGGGCTCTGTGCTGACAGCTCAGAGCCTGGAGCCTGCTTCGGATTCTGTGTTTCCCTCTCTCTCTGCCCCTCCCCACTCACACTCTCTGTCTCTCTCTCTCTCTCTCTCTCAAAAATAAATAAACTTTAAAAAATATTTAAGTAATCCATGGCTAAAAAGAATAAGTCTAAAAAGAAATAAAATATTCATAGAGCTAAATGAAAATTAATACAAAAAATATCAGTATTAATGAAATGTGCCTGAAGTAGTGATAAGAGAAAAATAATATAATACTGTATTTTTCTTTTCTTTTTTTAAAATTTTTTTTAATGTTTATTTATTTTTGAGACAGAGAGAGACAGAGCATGAACGGGGGAGGGCCAGAGAGAGGGAGACACAGAATCCGAAACAGGCTCCAGGCTCTGAGCTGTCAACACAGAGCCCGACGCGGGGCTTGAACTCACGGACCGCGAGATCATGACCTGAGCCGAAGTCGGCCGCTCAACCGACTGAGCCACCCAGGCGCCCCTGTATTTTTATTTTCAAAGAGAGAAAAGACTTAAAAAACAATAATCTGCCACGAAACTAGAAAAAGAAGAACAGCAACAAAACCCTAAGCAGTGGAGAAGAAAAGAAATAATAAAGATAAGAGAAAATACCCATGAAAATCAGAACAGGACAACAATAAAATCAATGAAGCATAAAAATGGTTCTTCAAAAACAAAACAAAACAAAACACTTATGTTAAACTTCTTGAAAGACGAATAAAACTGAAAATAGCAAAGATGTAAATCACAAATATTAGTAAGACTCCAAAGACAACAAGCAAATACTAAAACTACACTTGTAAATTTGACAACTGATTAGAACATAAATTTCTCAAAGACTACAAATTGCCAAAATGCAACCAAAATGAAATAAATAAACCAAATAGTCCCAAACTCACTAAATACATTGAATTCATAATTTAAAATCTCCTGAGAAATAAATCTCCAGGCCTAGATATTTTCACTGGCATATTCTATAATTACTTAAAGAATTTTATACAATCTCTTCTAGAAAATAAAAGAGAAAGGGATAATCTTCAACATTTTTTATGAAGCCTGACACCAAAAGAGAAAAAAAATAAAAAAGTAATGAAATAAAAGAAAGATTAAAAACTACATCTACATATCTCTCATGAACTTAGATGCAAAATTCTGAACAATTATTAAGTTGAATCCAGCAGCACATTAAATATTTATACACCATGAGCAAGAGAGATTTGTTCCAGGTAAACCAAGGCTGGTTTAATATTCCAAATCAATCAGTATAATCACCATATCTTCAGGCTAAAGAAGAAAATCATATCATTCCAATTGAGACAGAAAAAAAAACATTTGAAAAATTCTAACCCCTGTTCATTAAAAAACTCAGAAAACTAAAAAGAATTCCTCAACTTCATAAAAAGATTCTACCAAAAACTAACAGCAAACATCATACTTAATGGTGAAAGACTGAATGCTTGCTTTCTAAGACTGAAACCCAGGCAAAGATGCTTGCTTACCACTCTCATTCAACACAGTACTAGAAGTGTAGCCAGAGCAATGAAAAAAGAAAAATAAATTAAAAACATACATATTGGAGAAGAAGATATAAAATTGTTATAGGTTTTGGATGGCATGATTGTCTACATAGAAAAATTCTAAACAATCTACAAAAACCTAAAACTTAAAACTAGTGAGTGAGTTCAGTGGGGAATCAGGATATAAAATAAAAACAAAAAAATAATCATTTTCTAGGAACCAACAATGAGTATGTGGCAACTGGAATCAAGACTGCAATATCATTTACAATGTGCCCAAGAAAATGAAGTACTTAGGTATAGGTGAAACAAAGCTTGTACAGGATCTCTACGATGAAATTACAAAATGCTGATGAAGGACATCGAAGAAAACTTAGATAAATGCATTGCTCCATAGAAATCAGGGCTTGGGGGAACCAGCACATGAAACTAATGACACTCTGGCTTCAGCTATTGCTTTGGGGGCCAAACCACCCACTGTGTCTCATCCAGAAACCTCCTGCCTTCCACCAGCATTCATCAAAGTGTGATAGGCTAACTTGTTGGCTTATAAATAGGATAAAATCTCAGACTTTTCACAATTCTTGATATCTATCTTCTCTCTCTCCCCTGGGATGCCTGTACTTGGAAGTAGCCACCATAGTATGAGGAAGCCCAAGCCACAAATATGTGAGTGCCTCAGCCAATAGCCCAGTTATGTCCTTAATGACAGCCAAAATTAATAATGGCATAAGAATGAATGAAACTTCAGATGATTCCAAACCATAGGATTTTTTTGAATATTTATTTTTGAGGGAGAGAGAGAGAGACTTACCATAAGTGGGGAGGGGCAGAGAGAGAGGGGGGAGACACAGAATTCGAAGCAGGCTCCATGTTCTGAGCTGTCAGCACAGAGCCCGACAATGGGCTGAAATGCACGAACTGCAAGATCATGACCTGAGCTGAAGTCGGAGGCTTAATCGACTGAGCCACCCAGGCACCCCCTAAACCATAGGTTTTGAGTTTGCCATCTGAACCGTAGAAAACATGGAGTAGAGATAAGCTCTGTATACTATGTCATGTCTGAACTTCTGACCCACAGAAAATATGAGATTAGTGACTTTAGGTGATAATGTTTTAAGCCACTAAGTGATGTTACATAATAATAGTCACTAGAACACTCATTAAAAAGAAACACTTTTAAAAAAGTATTTCTTGACCTCTTTCATGTGCATGTTTTACAAGGAAAGCATTTCTCAAAAAAATTTTAGTTTTAATCTTGGCCTTGCCATTTACTAATTCTTTACATTTTAGTAAGTCATTTACTATACATGCATTCCCTTCCTTCAGCAGAAAAAGATACAAAGAATTTCTTTTGTTACCTGTAGTGATACTGAATTAAAATTATTTATCTTTTAATAAATAATTATAAGTGTATTCTATGGACCAGTCATGAACCAGGTTATGTGTTAGATTAGACTTGCATTTACCAAATTCTCTCTCTCTCAATTTTTAAGAGAAACATGAATCTAAGTGGAATTAGATTGTATATTATTCACTGGATTCATAGCATATTGGTTGAAAAGGTAATATTATTTGTTTTCTAACAACACATTTAAAATTCATTCAACAAATACTTATTGTGTGCCTACTTACCTACTGTGTGCCAGGCATTGTGTTAGGCATTTGATAATTGATCCATTCCTATTAGACTAAAATTTATAGCAGTGTCATGCTACAAACTTCCATGATGAAATGATGCTTCCAACGAAACTGTAGCCAATTAAACACAGAAAAAAATCCTGTTTGCAAAATGTCTTTGAAAATTTAAATATTGAATAATTTAATCTATTTGATTCTGCAAGCACATACTAACCATTCATGTAGTGAAAGGATTTTATTACCCTGAGATATTGTAACATGATTTCAATATTCCATGGGGTATGAAATATATATATGCACATACACACACACACACACACAAATACAGAAATCTCTAGAGTCAGAAACATAAAGCAATTGAGTATTAGGGGATCTTCAGCCCAAGATAAATAATAATATTGGCAAATTGAGCATTGTCTAAAGGAGAGTATCCAAATTGGTTTTGACTAGAGTCTTTTTCCATTTTTGTGCTGCTGAGTTGCTGATATGAAATATGTATTTATTATATGAAGCGTACCTATGGCAGTTAAATTCAGATAGTGTTATCTATAACAATTTGTATTGGCTTCCTCCCAAGGCTTTTGATTTGCCATGTATGAGAATAAATGAGAACCATATGAAAGTCAATAAGTTCTTGATAGTACATGACATTCTGTGTTCTCTCATCCTTGATTTTAGCAAACATTCCAAGGTTTTGGCTTCCATCATTGAGGGTGATAGGCTTTAAAAATATAAGGGCTTTTTTCTTGGCTTCAGATAAGAATCCCAAACTTAACACACTTCCATAAATCATTGGTGTGGAAATCTGTCAAAAAATAGCACAAAAGTACTACTTTTTCCTTGTGGTATTTGGTGTTTCCAAATTAGATTATTTGTTGAATGTTCAAGGGAGTATGTTTGCTCGAAGGGTTCACCATATGTCAGACAAATCTCATGCTCTTGAAATGGAGTTCACAGAAATGAAATCAAGGGTTACTGTTTGTTCCTTCCTCGGCCATGGTAGTAAGAATCAAAGGTTTCTGTAAAAACGTGCCTCTACTAGCAGGGTTACTGAATAACATGCACATTGAAAAGCAACAAAATGGAGACAGAGATCTTAGATCAGAATGCATTTTATAATCATTCTTCAGATTTTATCCTCATTAGTACTATAATTCTCACAGAGTGTGGTCATTCAGTGCACAGGTCCTGGAGTTGATTTTGACTTAAAGTTCTTCCACTAGCTAGCTATATGATGTAATGTGATTATTAAACCCCCGTAAGCTTCAAACTCTAAAATGGATAACAGGGGCCCCTGGGTGGCTCAGTCGGTTAAGCGTCTGACTCTTGATTTTGGCTCAGGTCATGATCTCACGGTTCGTGGGTTTCAGCCCCACATTGGGCTCCACACTGACATGGTGCCTGCTTGGGATTCTCTCTTTCTGCTCCTCCCCAGTTCGCACTCATGCTCTATCTCTCTCTCAAAATAAATAAATAAATAAAATTAAAAAAATAGATATTCTCATTTCATAAATCTCAATGTTCATAAGGAAAATTAAATTAAATGATTCATATTAAGCGCTTGGCACATAGTAAATGTTCAATTGAAAGTACTTATGATTTGGAACAGGTGAATATAATACATACATGTATATGCACATATATGTAATAGAAATTATCCAGCAATTTTTAGAATTGTATTAGGTTTTAGTATTATTATTGTTTCTTTTACTATTTCTAAGCCAACTGGAAACTTATCTTTCTTCAAAGAAGGAAGATGATAGCCCACCTAGTGGGAAAATCTGATTTAATTATGACTACTCTCCATCAGCCTGTAACTGGGTTTCCCAAAGAATTTCAGGGTGAGGACTTCTGTAAACCACCAAAATCTTTATTTTATGGTGTATTTAATTCTACCACTTATTTTCCCAAATTGTGTCTAGATCCCCTGGGTCCATAGAATGTGTATCCCAGTTGCCCCATAAGAAAGTGGTTTTTAGTAGGCATGTTGACGTTATTTGTACATAGTAAGAGAGTATAAAGGATCAGAAAAGCTTTGGCATTTACCTTGTTAAATTTTTATAGCTAAGCTCTGGTTCAAGGGTCTCCTTAAAAGACTTAACTGCACTAAGAAAAATGAGAGCTTTGAGACCAATGAAAGGAGTCCACAAAATTCTATGAAAATGAACCAGTCTTAGCAGAAATCAGTATGTTCAATGATCCAAGATACACAACCAGCACATTAACTAGTTTCATTGACCTGAAGGAAATTTACACTTTTATCTACAAGGACAAAGAAGTCAGGGACATGACCTTTTATATTATTATCAAAAATTGTTATAATATATTAAGTCAACTCAGATAATTTTGAATGCTTATTATATACCAGGCACTGCAATAGAAGAGATTTAAATCATGATTTACAAGGCACAGTTCCTGATAAAGTGTCCTCAGCCACAAGTAGGGATGGGACCTAAAGAAGAGGCAATTTATTTATTTTTAATGTTTATTTATTTTTGACAGAGAGAGAGACAGAACATGAGCAGGGGAGGGGCAGAGAGAGAGGGAGACACAGAATCGGAAGCAGGCTCCAGGCTCTGAGCTGTCAGCACAGAGCCCTACACGGGCTCGAACTCACGTACCACAAAATCATGAGGAGAGCCGAAGTCGGACGCTCAACTGACTGACCCTTCAGGTACCCCAAGAAGAGGCAATTTCAATAAAAGTTGATGTGTTATGTAGGATCAATCACAGGGTTCCTTTGCTACACACACAGAAAAGAAATTTAACACAGTGCTGGGGAGATAAGGAGAGGAATAAAAAGAAAATTGGCTAAGTGATTCTAAACAAAAGAACAGAAGTTTAAAAGCCCTGATGCTTAAAAAGGAAAAAAAAAGTGGCATATTCAGAGAACTATGAGTGGTTCAGTGCAGCTGTGTATAGTGTGGACAGATGAGAATGTGGAGAGAAGCAGGGTTTTATTCAAGGCAGATCTTATGTACCAATATTAGATAGAGTCTATATCTTAGAAATGATAAGGAGGCAGCTGCGAGCTAAGTTCAGTCCTTGGGTATATCTTCTTCATTATAAGATGGGATATCATACTGGAAATACATAAGAGTTTCTCACGAAAACTCAGATTAGGCATTCTTTTTTTAAATTTTTTTTCAACGTTTTTTATTTTTTATTTTTGGGACAGAGAGAGACAGAGCATGAACGGGGGAGGGTCAGAGAGAGAGGGAGACACAGAATCGGAAGCAGGCTCCAGGCTCTGAGCCATCAGCCCAGAGCCTGACGCGGGGCTCGAACTCACGGACCGTGAGATCGTGACCTGGCTGAAGTCGGACGCTTAACCGACTGCGCCACCCAGGCGCCCCTAAGCATTCTTTTAAAAGATCAGAAATTTACATTGGATCCATGTTGTCTTGTCCCTGAGAAATTGTTTTTGGACGAACAGAGGGTGCTTTTATCGAGTCACCATACTCTTCACTTGTTTCGCATATTTATATGAACTGCCCAGCCCCTGAGGCATTTGTTTTGCAAGAGGAACTGCATAATTAAATTTGTGCTAATGTATCAGTCTGACTGATATTGGAGATATCAGTATCACAGACAGGTGCATTATGCAGGAGATTTCTTTGGTAATCAAAACAAGTAAGGAGGTTACCAACAGAAGGTGTGGTGGGACCTAGAGGAAAGAATAGAAGTTAACATTCCTAACATGACTGCTTAGGGGATCCAAGATGGGATAAAGGGAAGGGTGAAGGGTGACATCTTAATTTTCAGGTTAACCAACTTGAGCATCATTGTCTCAGTTGAGACTCGTCAAGAAACAGACACCAAGAGGAAATTAGACCTTCCAGAAATCTTCCGGTGGGGGCGCCAGAGAAAAGATCCCAGAAGAGAGCAAGAGAAGGCATAGGGAGCATTCAGACTGGAGTTCATGTCTGAGGCCTATGGAAAGAGAGCGCTGAGGAAAACAGCCATAGGGAGCTCAGACCATGGTGTAGCCATGAGAAAACCTCTTCCAGGATGAGATGAGCTTGAGATGGTTACAGGAGGCCATCCCTGGGAAAGAAATAGCCTTGCTCTAGTATTTCTGCCATGCCTCGTGGCTTGGTGCTGTACTGGGGTTTTTGAAATAAAATAGCTCTAGGCTATCAGCTAATTGTTCTCTTTCTAATAAGTTCTGTCTTGTAAGGAGATCTGAACAGTGCAGGCCCAGAGCGGACACATGTACCATTAATAGAAGTATTTGGTTTAAGCAGAGAGAGAAGAGTTAAACATGGTTGCCTGTAGAGAATATGGAATGGGTGAAGTTAGCAAGAAACTGATGTTTTTTCAACAGCCTTTTAGAACTGCCTGCCTCTCACATATTATACATGTAAGTAAAAAGGACTTGTGGCAGCAACTGTTCTATAGACTGTAAAACCTTTTACTTTTCTATTTAGGCACACTACTTCCTGCACATTTGCTTGCAGTCAAATACAGCAATACAACTTCTAGTCAATGGAAAGGGAGGAGAAGTGACAGGCGCCACTGAAAGCCGGGCTTGTAAACTCCACCACAGTCAAGACTCCCTTCCATTTTAGGGGCCATGAGCACAAGATTCTAAAGCCTTACATTGCACAAGACGAAGAGGGCACGGGATCTGAATCACTGCTACCAAGGTCACCCGACAAACAGCTGTCTCGGATAATTCTGCATTTAAAACATTGTTATGTTGGGGCGCCTGGGTGGCTTAGTCAGTTAAGCGGCCGACTTCAGCTCAGGTCATGATCTCACGGTCCGTGAGTTCGAGCCCTGCGTAGGGCTCTGTGCTGACTGCTCAGAGCCTGGAGCCTGTTTCAGATTCTGTGTCTCCCTCTCTCTCTGACCCTCCCCCGTTCATGCTCTCTGTCTCAAAAATAAATAAACGTTAAAAAAAAAAAACATTGTTATTTTGCTATTTTAAGCTGATGGGATGTGGAGATTTACCTACTTTAGCAGTTGGCATGAACATAAGAAAGGTGGCCCAAGACAAAGTTATATGTATGTACACCATACATAAAGATATATAGATCTTGGCATCGTCTCAGAGACACATTTTACCTTTGAATTCTTTTTTCTAAAGCTTCAGACTCACATTTTCAGGACCTATTAACTTATTAAGGTTTGGCTAACACCATAAATTTAGCAAACTCATAAACTAACTTCTCCTTACTCCCTACTTCTAATGGTGCCATCATTTCCATAGCCACTCAGGACCTAACGTTTTATGGTTCACTTTCATTCTTAACCTTTTGAATAATTCTTATATCAAACTGATAAATTCTGCTAATTCTCCTTTATGTCTTTGTACACATTTCATTCTTCATATTCTATTGCCACCATTGCAGAGTAGCTTCATGCCTACAGCACCAAAGTAGATTTCTAATATCATACAGTCTACTATAGCCTCACCCCAAATCATTTTTGTAAATTGCCACTGTCACTCCTCCCCCCCCCCCCCAGAGCATTCTTGGGCTGACAATAGCAATTATATTAGGGAAAGAACACAAAATAGGAAGGTTCCAGCTGTGAAATATCTATTAGTCTACTCACTAGAATTATCTTGGGAAGGTGACTTGGACATTCTGAGTCTTGATTCCCTCATATATTAAAAGTGAGCAATCTGTAGACCCAGGATTGTTGCAAAGATTGAATGAGTTAGCTTGTAAATAGTGGTAATAACAAAATACCTATTTCATGGTACTGCTTAGTACATGTTTCTTGAATGAATAAATATATTCCTCTTTACCTCTTCCCCTTTATTTAGCTAATATGCTGCTTACAAGTTACTCTCTACTCAACATGATCAAATGCTTTTTCTCCTTCAAGGTAAGCTTCCATCTGAGCTGTTTTGTGACCTCTCCCTATTGACTTTACTTACCTCTATGGAATTCCTGATGGCTGATCTTGCCTTATATTGTTAGTTAGCTTTCTTGGTTTTCATGTACAATCATTTTCTTTAGGTAGATTGCACATGACTAGGGACCTACTTTATAAAAAGTATCAGGTGTTTCTTAGTGTGCTATTTGTAGTTGTGTGCGTTTGCTTGCTTTTCATTTTTGTTTTGGCTTGTGCGGAATTCTTTCCTTCTTTTTCTCATAAACGATATTCTTTCTTTTAGACATAAACCATTTTGACACCTCTAATCCTGTAGATCATCAGTTCCACTTGACCCCACCCACTGTCTCCAAGGGCACGCACATGACTAAGTAAGTACTTGCCAATTTCAGTAATTCACTCTTCTGCCCAAAGTGACTCACATAGGGCTTGTGAGCCAAGCAAAGCATGAGGGGCAATTATTATCCCACGGTAATTACAATGTAGAATTATATGAACTAGAGCAGTATTTTAAATGATACAGTTTGCAAACTAACACAGTTGGGAGAAAAATAGGGTCAAGTGAAGAAGACAAAGAATAAAAGACTTACTCCTGGATCCTACTGTATAGAAATTTATCTCCAGTCTTTTCAGCCACATGGGCTCAAAGTTCTTTTTTTTTCCCTTAAGCTAACTTGTATTTTGTCACTTATAATCAAAAGAGAACTGTCTCATACAGTTGTGCTTTTTAACTATGAAGATAATATTTACTGCTCATTTTTGTAGCTTATTAATAAGGAGATTTAGACAAAGTGGACTACATAACATGAACACTCCTCACTAATGGAGAAAAAAGAAACAGAAGCACATTCTTTGTGACTATATAAATTTCATTATGTTGCTGTTTAAAGAAGCACGTATTTTATAATATTTAAAAAAGCTTCAAAGACCACTTATGTATTCCAATCTGTAAAAAATATTTTCATTATGTTTATTATAAAAATATAAATGTTTCCACTACAAATCATTTTACATTAGTAAGAGGCCATCTACATTGTACGATATAAACTAAAGGAGTAATTTGTGAAAACACAAATTTAAAGTAAATACATATTGCCAATCATATCATATTTATACATGGCTTAATTGATACTTAGCACAGCATAAACTGGGCAAGTTGCTAGAAATAAATAATAAATGTAAATCAAATTTAAGATACAGAACAGATAATATGGTACATAACATTGTGAAGGGATGTGGTTTCATGTTTATTGAAAGACAACGCAGTTCCTGTACAAAGAGATGGCCATCAACATTCTAGTACCTCTACTCCACAGTTAAGAATCGTACACTGTTATGTTTACATATGTACAGGGTAAAAATTATGCAAAGTAAATTTATAAGAGTTAAGATAGAAAATCATGGAAAAAACGAAGAGCAATATACCGTGGATATAACCTCTACTTTCAAATGGAAACCACAGCCAAAATAAGTGAAATAGATTCAACAATTCTCAACTTCTATTAATTCATGAAATGCACAGATTTTGAGGATGCTCAGAATGGTACCTAAGAAAGTAAATTCTAGTATGGGAAAAGATGATATTGAAGCCAGATTTAGGTCTTAATGAATATTCCACAACACACAAAAAAAGTTTGATTAAAGAAGAATGTTTTTTAGCTGCTTCTAGCGGGCTTAAGTGAAATTTGTAATTAATTTCATAATCGCATATATCTTTTTAAAAAGTTCATGCTCTTATATCCAATACAGAATCCTAGTAGGGTGATTTGACTATAAGGGATATTGCAGAAATCTAAGAAATAATTTCATACATGAAGGAACACAACCTAAGCCTTATTACACTAAATTTACAACAGATTAGCACTTGTGGATTTTGATCTGTGACTGTAAGCTATATAGTGTTCCATTTTGCATAAGAACATACGGGTTGCAGCTTTGATTTATTCATTCTATTCTTGTGACATATACACTTCTTATTTCTTATTCCCATTACATGAGCATATCAGCATTAGAAAGAATATAGATAGAGCTAAAATGCTGCTTCGCAATATATTAGTGGCTAGATCTCCACCAGGTACATCGTTTCAAATATTACCGAGTACACTTATATTTGGCCCGTGTGGAGTAGTAAATCTAAGTTCTTCCAAGGAGAGATCTCTCTCCTGCTGATAGATTTTGAGTCATCTGCTAGATAACCAGCTATTTTTGAAAATTTTATGCTCAATAAAGGCAAAGGAGTTCAATGCTTCTAAGTTAGACATCAAAATTACAACAGGTGCATATCAGTGGAAGACTTTTAAAGATACTAATACCTGCTATTGATGATCTCCATGTTTAATTAAATTAACTAAACCCCAGTGATGCAGATGAGTAGTTTCATTTTCATTATTCCCTATAAATAGCTCAACAAGTTAAAGCAAAGATATTAAGTGACATTTCAAAGCCAGTCAGTAAGTGATTTTTTGACTCATGCGTTGGCCTATAGGCTTTGTTGCCAATTGATGCAGCAATCTACATAGGATTCGAATTCTCTCCAGTGTAGCTATTCTCTATGCAGGAGCTCTAGCGTAGCCTGTTTACTAATGGAGGGAGTTGATGGTCTGTCCTCTAAGCACCAGAGCAGGGCAGGTGTGTCATTGAGAATCCATGACATATAAGCCAGTATATCACACTAAATTAGGAGCATACAGTTTGTAATCAATGGAGAGACAACAATGGATAAGATAATTCAAGCTGAGAGATCTGGGTAGTGTATGAAGGGGTTTGGTTTCTTTCATTAATACAGAGATATAGGTACATATGAGCAGATGGTTCAGAAAATCTAGAAAGAAACCCATCATTCCCCATGTCTAGTTTACCATGTTTCCTACTGCTGACAATTTGAGACAACATTTGGCACTTGGCTGTAACAAATCCAAATTAAATCATCAAAGCATAAATAGAAAACAATAAAAACAATTCAAAAGAAAATAAATATGTACTTTTCTTAAAAATTAAGACACATTTTTACATGATAATACTTAAGGAAGCTAACAATTAAAAATATGTAGTACTTAAAACAACTACAAACTTCACTTCTATATGCTCTTAACAGATAAAAGAGAATAATACAGTGAAAAAGGTAGTATATATGGCCAGATAGTTTGAGGTATAAATTCCTCTATTTTGCTTGTTTTTAAAGAAACAAAATACCTGTTACAGATTTCTTCTGTGTATAAAAATATCACAAGTCTTTTCTTTTGTGGCTATTAGTAAACAGAGCCACTGTGTTCATTTTGTTATTACACTTGTTTTGCTTTTATGATAATCAGTTTATGGTCAATGGCTCTATGCTAGTTCTTCATCATTCCACGCTGAAGAATTTTAATTTAACCCACCAACTAATATAAAAAAGCAATTACAAAACAAAGTACACCCCCCCCCTCCCATCCACTAAATGACAGGGGAAAATAAAGAGTTTTTCGATTCCATTTTAAGGCATTTGTATTCATATCTGAGTGTCTTATTGGGCTTGGAACAGCATCTCCAGCATTATCATCTGTCTGTAGAACGATGCTACATCTTCCACAGCCACCACTTCCTTCCAGAAATAACACTTTACACTGGAACTGGACCACTTTTTGATTGTGTTTCTAGAGCTTTAATGCTACTGATGATTTTCTTCTGTGGACCAACCACAGTGACACCAACCTTTTTCATATCACTGTAAAAAAAAAAGAAGAACATGTCTGGTGAGAATCCTGGTTTCCTGGATAATATATGAGCAGAGGATTTTTAGTCAGCAAAGCTTGTACAGTAATGTAGCTCAGTGCTTTGAACCTAATTTTCTGATTTTTGCATCATCCACGTATTGTATCCTGACCAGTCCACCTATGTTCTTATGGAAGAATAGATGGTGTGGTGGGTTGACTAGTGTCCTTTCAAAATTTCTGTCCACCTGGAACCTTACCATGTGACCTTACTTGGAAATGGGAGACTTTGCAGATATAATCAAGACAACGGATCAAGATGAGATCATTCTAGATTACTATGAGCTTTAAATCCAATGAGACTACCTTGGAATTTCACTTAGGGGGAAAAAAAGACCTAGCTAAGTATGTGGAAATGATTAATTAAATAACCTTGATTCAAATAATTTGTCTACATAGTCACCTCTTTCAGGTCTTGACTCAAACACACCCCTCTCAGAAGGCCCTCTCTGACCTTCTTATTTAGTATTATAAAACCTCTTGAACCCATATCTGCATTTCCTATTTTCTTTTCTTGTTTTATTTTCTTCCAAAGCATTTATCACCATGCACTATAATACCTTTCTTTCTGACTTATTTATATTCTCTATCTTGTCCCACAAGTAGGTGAATTCCATATGAACGGGGATTCTTACTCATTTTGTACTCTGCTTATTAACCACACCCTGAACAATGGCTGTTAATAGTAGGGGCTCATTATGTACTTAATAAAGAATGAACCAATACTCTAGAATATGTTTATCCAGGGAAGATGACAGAGGAGTAAAGTATCACTTAGCAAGAAGCATCGAGAATGGCATGAAGAAAAAGTATGCGTGCAAATATGTGCACGCACATGTACACACACACACACACACACACACACACAGAAGGGGCTCCTTTATACTGAACATAAAGGAAAGAATGAAAAATTGGGAGTTCAATTCTACAAAAATGGACCAATTGATTTCTTAAGAAATGAGTTCCCAAGCAACAAAGGTGTGCAAGCAGACACTAGGTACCATTTTAGAAGCAATTTACATGCTCTTAACACATCTGTTACATAAAATTCACCAAGACTGTGTTGCATTCCTATCACCTTGGCTGGGAATGAAATCCTGGTGACCTGCTGGTTACCTCCCTGCTGCCATTGAAGGGGCTGGTAAATTCTCAATGTACAACTTGTATCTTGCCTGAGTCCTCTTTGATTTTACTCCAGCAGCCTTATTTCATGAGGAAGGCTAATGGGGCGATATGGCTGCTCCTCTGTGTAACTGTGGATAATGAAACTCTCACTTAGAGTAATGTAGGTTATTTACATACATTGATCCCTGCTTCTGAGGTGTATTGTATGAGAAAACAATGCTTCCAGTGAAAGAGTAAAACATGCTATGATGTCTGGTCTGGACCTTTTTTATAGAACTGAAGCACCCATACCCCAGTAGCTAGAAAAAATAAGATGAAGGGTGTTCACAGATCGCTTTGGGACAGCTCTGAAGGGCCAGCCCAGCTCTGGGACTCTTGTTCCGATAAAAAGGGCCAAGTTTTCTCCTATAGCTCAATGCCCCCCTCATCACTTTTTAAAATACATATATATCCCAAATGCACTCCTCAAGAAATCTTGTGCATAAAACTGTTTCAGATTCTGTGCCTGAAACCCGACATAAGTAATCAGATACATAATTTTGTATATATTCATTGCAAAGGATTACATTAGAAAAGATAAAGTACAGGGGCCTGAGTGGCTCAGTCTGTTAAGTGTCCAGCTCTTGATTTTGGCTCAGGTCATAATCTCATGGTTTGTGAGTTTGAGCCCCACGTCGGGTTCTGTGCTGACAGTGCAGAGCATGCTTGGGATGCTCTCTCTCTGCCGCTCCCTGCCCCCAGGCATACTCTCTCACTCTCTCTCTCAAAAAAAAAAAAAAAAAAAAAAAAAAAAGATAATTATCTCTTTAGGTTATGCCTTAGCTGGGGTTTTATGTTCCCTCCATCCTCTCTACCCCTTCCAAAATGTCTTCTACCCAGCACCCTGCCACGTCCAAAATAGTTGTAAACATCCAGCTGCTGTAATCTAAATAACATTCCATGTGCTTATCTCATTTTGACTATCCTATTCAGAAGAGCAATGGAAAAGTTCAAGTCTAAAGAGCAGCTCAAGATTGAGAACAGAAGTTAATAAGTGATCTGGCACTTCAAAGGCAAAGGCTAGGTGATGGCACTGTGAAAATGGCATCCAAGGGTGCAGGGTAATGGCATGTAGCAATTAATCTGCCTAATATTCATTCTCCACACTCAATTCTCTCTCAGTTTCTACAGTCCCTCTTGCCCTCTTTCATTCCCTTTTCACATTAACCTTCCTAAATCCAACTTAGGCTATGAAATAGTATGTTTTTAAAAAATGTGATTTGTACTGAACAAAACACATTTTCTGGATTTCACTTGAAAATTAGATGACTTGATTAGTAAATGAAGTCCCTACACTAACTGAAATAGATAATTATTTATTTGGATACGAAGCTTTATTGACTTTTGTCCTATGAGTTGAGAGTCTGGATAGAAGAACAAGAAAGTGAAAATCTTTTTTTAGGTATTTTGTCTTATTTCAGGAGAGCCTCTAGAGTTGTTTGGGCAAGAGAATCACTTCTGAATTGAGTCTGGATGGCACACACACACACAAAAGATTGAAAGGAAGAAAATTTAAACAAAAAAGCCCAAGGTTACAAAAGGTAGGATGAATTATTGAGTTAGATATTTTACAGCATTTCAGTAAGAATGTTGCCTCATTAGATTTCCCCAAATTGTGTATTATATATACATCATATATGTGTATATATATATATATATATATATATATATATATATAATTTTATGTTGTCCCTGAACTGAGGATAAAGGACAGGAGAAAGAACATTGTGGGGACTGAAATACAGAGAGATGTGAAACCGTCTGGCTCAGTGTGAAGGACACACCTGAAAGAGTCGAGTCTCCCAGGAAAAGTCAGCTTTCAACTTCAATGTACGTTCATGTGTTGTTGAAATATAATAATAACAATAATAATTAAGTGAAAATATTCTCACCGACCAAAAAGAGCTTACCGTCCAACAATGCAGTGTTGAGACAAATACATTCTTAAGTCAGAAGTGTAACAAATGCTCCCACTTCATAGTCTTAAGCAAATAGCCTTCTTACCACATTCACAGCTTATGACATCTGACTATATTTAAACTGTGAGCTAGCAGTTGATCATATTGACAACGTTCTGCTAATCCACTTCTGTAGAGGTTTCATTATCTAGAAGCTCTGGGTGTTGATGTTTGATGGAGAATAAACATTTGTGGACCTTTGCCTTTGAAAACCTGGCAGTGGTTCAAAATGGTCAACTTTGTGTTTGTTCTTTGTTAGGCTTCTGTGCTCTAAAGCAGGTGTCTTGTACAGTGTAACCCGAATTGTTTATATTATTAAAATGAGAATTTATAAAAATATTGAAAGACATGAATATATCCTGGGACTGTGTCTGATCAAAATAACTACCACAGAACCTCAAAGAGTATTGTTGATCGGGTCCGAAGTCCATTCAATAAACATTACGTTCCACTTCATACAAAAGTACCAACACATGTCAGGTACATGAGAGTGACTTTATTTTCCAGGAACAAATTCTCCTCTTAATAGTAACGTACCCTTCCTAAAAGTACTTTTGTGAACTTTAGGGTTTCTGATTGGAATGCTATGTCATAAATGCTAAGCTTTACCAATTTGTTAGGCACTTGTATCTCTATTAATTATACTGCATGCTCCTTTTTGTTTTTTTTTTTTAATGTTTTTTTAACGTTTATTTATTTTTGAGACAGGGAGAGACAGAGCATGAACAGGGGAGGGTCAGAGAGAGGGAGACACAGAATCTGAAACAGGCTCCAGGCTCTGAGCTGTCAGCACAGAGCCCGACGCGGGGCTCGAACTCACGGACCGCGAGATCATGACCTGAGCCAAAGTCGGCCGCTTAACCGACTGAGCCACCCAGGCACCCCTGCATGCTCCTTTTTGACATCTAATCTGTTGCTCTCCACAGTGACTTTGTTTAGATGACTGACAGGATGACAATGAAAGTCTTTAAATATTCAACATCTAAATATTAAAATATTGGATGGAGAGGATAAGACTTAAAGAAACTTGAGGGCACTACAGAGTTTATTTAATGTAACAAAGATTAAGGTAGGAGACTCTAACACAAAGATGGGCCTGGTCTCCAAACAGACCCTGTACACTACACAATTATGGATAATTAAAAAATAAATTTAACATTTATTCATTTTTTGATAGACAGAGCATGAGTGGGGGAGGGGCAGAGAGAGAGGGAGACACAGAATCCGAAGCAGGCTCCGGGCTCTGAACTGACAGCACAGAGCCCGACGCGGGGCTCGAACCCATGGACTGTGAGATCATGACCTGAGCTGAAGTTGGACACCTAACCGACTGAGCCACCCAGGCGCCCCCAATTATGGATAATTTTAATGTATATGCCTGACACGAAACCTCTTTCTTTGGAATAGTCCTCTATCTTATCCTCAGAAACGGGTTCCTAGAGCTAAGTTCATGTTACCTTGTCCTGGGTCTTTTGATCATGGCACATGGCATATGATTTTTGAAGAGCCAATCTACAAGCAAGCGGGACTAGCTCACCAGAATTTCTCACCTGAGGACTGAGTCAAAAGACAGTTGGACCTTGGTCAGTTGAGGGACACACCAAGACTGTATGACCTAGGTCTGAGAAAACCATGTCTAGCCATGTGCATAGACATGCAAAACAAAAAAAAAGTCACTGGGCATAAAAAAGAAAAGTATGATGCAGTTACATTAGGAAGTATATTAAATCGGCTCTCATTCACAGAGAGATGGAGAATATGGCTTCTCGTTCTTCATTTTCCAGTTCCCAATTACTATACCCTGTGAATGGGGACTAATTTCATTGATTATTCATTGGATTCACCTGATTCTTTATAAACCTCCTTTACCCTTATGGCCATGTGTTCATATCAAAGGATTCCTATTAGCAAAAATCCCTGTCTAGGAAATACAGCACATTATACTTGGTTATTTTTGACATTTACACACAAAACCATAAATTAACACTCATTAATGCATGCTAATTATGCATATCCTGTGTTTCCAAACTTCCTATAAGCCTTTTAAGGAAAACAATACTATTATGTCTTAAACTTATTTATAACTTCATTTTCTAGCATGATATCCTTCATAGGGTAGACAATAATAGATGATGATATACAATTATTTAGTAGATGTGAAAACTACCTTTAGATTGTAGTGTGTTTTCCTGTATACCAGCTTATCCACTTAGTTCCTAATTTTCCATTTCCATAGAGGTTAAGCTTTGTTATCAATAATAGAAAATCACAAATGCAGGAATGCAGTTAACCATAATGCTATGTTTACTTATGTCCTAAATTAAGAACTTGGGTCATTGGGCTGGGAGTAGGGAACAGGTATATATCTGTTGGTCTATCTGAAGGAGGTCATAGTTCAATGGAAATACCTATTGTGGGGAGCTATGGTGAGGAAGGAAGACACATCAAGATACATAATTCTAGAAGTTGGCATTGACAAAGAGACCCAGGACCCAGCTCAGTGGTTATAGAAGACAGTAAGAACCTCAGAGTTTCAGCTAATATTTATATATATTATATATATTTATAATATTATATATATTTATAATTCATTAGTCCGAAACACGTATGTCCACTAGAAAGTTCAGAATCATTTGGTCTTAAAAGCTTTCCCTTACTCTGTGGAAATCTTGGCTATGGTGTCACAAGAACTGTACTCCACGCCTGTGAAGATTTCCTTGCACTGTGCTGTCCGGACACCATTAAGCCAGTCACCTGTTGTGCGGAAGGTAGTGATGTCGACATTGCTTTGGTCCAGAAGAAGGTTTGATGGCCTGCAAGAAAAGAAAACACCAAAGGAAGAGAGATCAGGAATCAGCAGAGTTGCTGCGTGTCAAAATTTGACACCAACATCAGCAGGAACTTCCAGACTTCATGTGGTGTTCCTGTTTATTTGTGGAATTTATCTGCCATGAAGGCTTCATCTGTTCAAGCTGGCAGCTTGCAAGAATACTGTGTAATCATCTTGTCTCAGTGCTTCCCTTTTCCACTCATGCCTGTTTTGTAAATCATTGAAACTATGCCAGTGGAATGCATAAATATATCCATACATACTTGGATAATTTATTTTCTTTAGCTATTAGCAAAGATGGTGGTAATTCAGGATACAGTTATAGGAGACATGACACACTGAATACTTTGCTTTATAGATGTTCATTTGTAGATATTGTATTGGTTGCTTTCTAAAGGACAGTTGAGCAACTTAGATTATACTTACAGCAGGACATAAAGTCAGCACAGATGAAAATAATGTCATACATGTCATTAACAATGAAAATCACAAAAAGAAAAAATAGCTGAGTAACAATAAATGAAATTCTCACATCTATTGACAATATTAAATGGACTTCATGACATATAGAGAAAGATGAAAGAGAGAAAAATATCGGTACTGGTACTGTGACTGTGATTTATACTGCACAATACAATCATCATTAAGGGGAAACGTTTAGAATTGTTTTATATAATGACAGGTCTGACCATACATCTGTGACCAACTGCAAGATCTGGTGAATCTAAGGAACAGCAGGGACATGAAAGAAACAGAGGAGACCATATTTTCATTCTGGGAGAGCCAAAAGCAGCAGCCTATTGGTAAAATGCCCTTTGGGTGTTTTTTTCAGATCGCAATGACCCGTTAATTGTCCTTTGACTCATAAGACTGGGACCAGATAGACAACTGACTTTATTTTCTTCTCTTAAGGGAAGGAGCTTGAGCAAAAAGCACTAATGAAGCCCTTTGTTTTGAGATGAATAATAACAACAACAGCAACAATGATTGCATTGAACATTTACGAACACTTCTAATGTACTGGGGTCTATACTCCGCATAGTACACAGATAGGAAGGACTGTGATTCTTACAACAGGTACCAATGCTATGTCCCTATAATAGAAGTGGAAACTGAAACCGAAAGAGATTAATTCACACATCTGAGTTTCCTCAGGCAGAAGAGCCAGAGCTGGGATTTAGACACCAATTATTTTATTCCAAAGCCCACACTCTTGGCCACTATGTTATACCATTTAGGTGGAACTTAGTTCATATTGTTTTCTTTTAAGTTATTTATTTAAATTTACATTTATTTATTTAAATTTATGTGTATCTGAATTTATTTAAGTTCCATGATGTGGGCTCTTTAACTTTTATATTCCACAAAGTGTAGTGGTCCAGTGCACAGACACTGGAACCATAAGGCTTGGGTTGAATCCTGGTTATAGCACATACTATCTGTGTGATCTTCAGTGATTTCTTATCTTGTCTGCTTTCTCACCTGTAAAATGGGAATGATGAACACAAGAGATTTCACACAACTGAAGATTAATGAATTTTAAAAAAGATTGCTTACGCAAGGAATACTCAGAGATGTGGACATATAATATGCTATCGGTTAGCTATTTGTTACTCTGACATAAGGTAACACATTTTGTCAAATGGTTGAAGGTTTTAAAACTTCAAAAAGAAAATAACACAATAAGTCCCAGTTTATAAAAGCTGCTGGAAGTGTGGTATTCTTGTTAATGATCTTTCTGAGCAATTAAAAGTTTAGTCATGTATAATCTTATGAGCATAATAGGGCAACAACCTTGTAAAGCAGGCATAATTGGGGGCCTCATTTGAATAGCCAATAACTTTTACAACCTCACAATCATTCTATAACCAATGCTTGCAAATGGATATGCTATTCTGATTTCTGTACTTTCTGTTTTCATTACTGCAGTAAAATATATTACTAACATTGAAACTGTGTGTCATAACCTAATCTTTAACTTATAATTGAGAAGGTGCATTTAGATTTGTACTTTTTTAGAGTTACCATGCAGAATCTTTCATGTTTTATGATACTGCAGTTGAATTTGATCAGCATTGAGCTCTTAAAACTTTTTAAAATTATTATTTTAAAAATCTCCAATATTAGGATTTGTTAACTAAACTTTTCATTTTCTTAAATGTTAAAAATTAATGCTTTGCCTGAATGAAATCTGTTTTTTGAAGTTCTTAAATTCAATATTTACAATTATCAGAGGATATCAAAACAAATGAAGACTATACTACCATGGATTTGTCCTTGTTTTAGAAACAAATTCAGCTCTCTAAAGTACCAATTCAATAATATTTTTAGAAACAGCATGAAATAACAAAGTGAACCATCTTGATGAAATTAAACTGCATAGTGTTTTATCAATGAATACTAACCATTGATTATCATCTAGGAAATGTGGTAAAGCTCATATTCTCATGAGAAAATCTTTCTGTAGAGCAAATCTACAAATATGCCAACTCTACCCACATTTAAAAGCAATTTTTAATTAGGAGATTTCTATCACTATTGATAATATTTCTCCAACTCACTCCCTGATACATAGGAAACAAGTTAACATTCTCAAATCTGAACAAATTTGTACCATGTCCTAACCCTGCATGCTGTTGGTGGAGACACATGAAAAAATGTAAATGGATTATCCATCTGGATTTTGATGGGGATATATGGAATGTGTTTGATAAAAATAAGTTTTTAACTAATTTTTTTATTTGATAAAAGTGAAATATTAAGGAAATTTTAATACTGAGTTGAAGAAAAAGTTGGCAACATGACAGTATGGTTCTGTCTATATTTTCATCTTGTGTGGAAAATATAGATCGATAGCTACTTTCCTTTTTCTCATGATCATTTGTAGAGAGGGAGACAGCTGAAAATGGAGGACTTTTGAGACCTTCTTTCCATGAGACTAAACTCAACTATTTCAATCTTCTCTACCTCAAGTATTTAATTTATAAATTAAAAATTAAACTTAAAGAGAATGTAACATATTTATATATTATGGTTTAATTTTAACTAATAATCAGAGGTTATCTTAAAAAAAGGAAAAAAAGATGGGGCGCCTGGGTGGCTCAGTCGGTTAAGCGACCGACTTCGGCTCAGGTCATGATCTCATGGTCCGTGAGTTCGAGCCCCGCGTCGGGCTCTGTGCTGACAGCTCAGAGCCTGGAGCCTGCTTCTGTTTCTGTGTCTCCCTCTCTCTCTGCCCCTCTCCCATCCGCGCTCTGTCTCTCTCTGCCTTTCAAAAATGAATAAATGTTAAAAAAAAATTAAAAAAATAAAAAAAGGAAAAAAAGAAACAAAAATTAGAAATGATTTTTAAAAATCATTGATTTCTCCAAGGAATACCTAGAAAACTACAAAATATAACATTTTATAAATTATTCTCTCCTGGGGCATATGTATAAATAGTTCTCTATGATTCTTTAAATTATTCAACTGAAAAAAAGGCTTATTTTAATAATTATAAATTTCTTGCCTTTGTTTTTTTTTTTTCCCTAGGATTTTGAGGAATCACAGATACAGATATACAGGCTAGATTCCAAAATTTACACGATATTCTTGGATTGTTTTAGCATGACGCTCATGGGTAAAATAGCCTTTGTCACTAGCCAGCATTAGATGTAACATTGGACCCTCTGGGTAAGCCACTGAATTAGTAAACAAAATTGATAGGAATAACATTAAATCAGGTGTAAGAAATTTTGATAAGAAAAATGAAGTCATACGTAGAAGACAATGATATATTAAACCATCTATAGGCATATGTGCACATGCACACAGGCACACACCACAGCTTGGATTTCTACAGTAGCTGTAGCATAGACTCTAATGTCGACTCTTGTCGACTCTTGGTCCCATGAACAGCAATACTCCTTTATTTATGGGTTTGTGGGTATGAAGAATCAAACCCCAGGACATTTATTCAGAATATTTATGAACTGTGCCTAATAGCAAAATGCAGAGTTTTTTTTCTTCTTAGTTCAAAATGGTTTGTATTTTTAAACTCAACACTATAGTCAGACTCAACAAGAGTTTAGAGAAAATTAGTATAAACAAATTGAAATAGAACAGGACGTGCAGATTAGGGATTAGAGTGACCCCAACTGAGTTTTTCTGTTTATTACTTGGATCAAAGTACAATGAAGACAAAGAATGGCCTAATTTTAATGCCAGTGACCTCAGAATAACCAGCCCTGCAAAGTATCATTTTTCCACTTCCAGGATTTCTCTTGGGAATTCAAATAAAAATTGGTTCCTTTCCTCCTCTGAGAGGACATCTGGAGAGTTTATCAATGGATAGGAATTTGTCTCTCACTGTGAAGAGCCTGTGATGTCTCTTCATGCGCACCAAGGGAATGTGGGCTTTTTGAGCAGCTGCAGGCATTGGGTTGTTTTTTTTTTTTTTTTTTTTTTTAGACCCAGCCCCAGACTTGGGTCTGAAGGGGAAATTTATAGGCTGGGTGATGTGCACTGTGAGCTCACACTTTTACTAGACAAATTAGATAGGTTTCAATCCACGCAGCTGTAAACGATGTCCTGCAGAGTTCCACCTGATCTTTTACAGCTTTTCATAAATCAGTACCTACTGGCCGCAGACCGCAGTCATTAAAAAGAAATCATGGAAATTACATGTTTGCTCAGGGGAAGCAAAAAATAACTTTCCTCCCCTTCTCTCTCCCTCCTTGTATTTAGGTTTGTGAATTATTCCTTTATGGGTTTTCATACTGTTGCATTAAAGACGTATATATATATATATATATTTTCTTCTGATTAAATCCTATTTTACCTGCAAAAGGTTTCATACCAATTAGCACCTGATATTGGGTACCCAATGTCAATAAACAACTGTCACTCCCAAGAATATATTCTCATAATGATGTTACTTCAATATTGCTTTAGAATTCCAAATCACTAGGATTAAACGTTATCTTTTTATAACATGAAAAGACTCCTTTTGGTATACAAAGGACTTTATCTTTCATGAATAAAAACAGTAATGAATACACATTCCCTGAATAAGTAAGTGGATGCCAACTGAGTTTAGAAGTAAATATCAATAATACTGGAGATGTATGTTATACCACTGTAATTATCTACTTATTGTCTGTTGTTCTGAACAGTTTCAGGAAATATATTTACTCAAGAATAGTTTCTTAAAGGCAGAATATTAATTATATCTATCTTTATTATTGTCTGAAATTAGTAATCTAATTTTCCAATATCTTTTATAATTTATTGTTAATTTTTTAAATTTGAAATGGTGCCTTCTCATCATATTTCAGGGGGAAAATCTTTTATTTACCAATTTTTTAAAATGTGGATTTATTACAATCTTGATCTTTTTATATCTAACATTAAAAATTCCAGATAAAGTTTAAGCAAATTTAATTTGTCATCAGTAACTAAGAATCCTTTTTGAGTATATAGAGTTCCCAACAGGGGAGTAGGATATACACGACACATTAAGGTGAAGTACAGTTGCTGTGTTTATTTTAATTATCTTTAGGCCTTAAGGATAAGAATCTTAGCAGTTATAGCTATTACAGCTGGTTTAATTCCTCCCAGTGGCAAAATTACCTACTTTGATTTTTAAGATTAAAAAAAAATCACCTGGGTATTTGGCATATTTGCTTCCCTCTAAAAAGTTCTGTATAATATTTGATTAGTGAGGAAAGTCACCCTGTCAGTTTCAGAATTGGAGGTCAAAGTCACATTGAGAAATAGACTGTTTTTTTGGTTGTTAGACTCCTTTTAAAGGATGCAGTAGTTGTCAAAATATTCTCAAAAGAATTATATTTTGTTCTCTTAGCGATCAGAAGCTTTGATTTATACTAGTTTAGTGCCATTAACAGGGAAAAATTACTAGTATTGCTCCATTTATCTTGCAAGTTAATAAATATGAGTCCCTTTAAAGATAGTGATCGATGCAATGGAACAATATAGTTAAATCATTTCAGTAAGTTAACTAAGTACAACTGGATCTCCAGAACTTCATTGTGCGATCTGAAGAGAAACCAGAGTATCCAGAACTTCATTGTAAATTACTATTAAATATATTGTTTAAGATCTTATGCCATGAGGGGTGCCTGGGTGGCTCAGTCGGTTAAGCGTCCAACTTAAGCTCGGGTCATGGTCTCACAGTTTGTTGAGTTGGAGCCCCACACTGGGCTCTGTGCTGACAGCTCAGAGCCTGGAGCCTACTTCAGATTCTGTGTCTCATTCTCTCTCTGCCCCTCCCCCACGTGTGCTCTATCTCTGTCTCTCAAAAATAAATAAAAATGTAAACAAACAAACAAAAAGATCTTATGCCATGAATTTGGTTACCTTCACTTTAGACCTCCATTCTCAATATATGGAATGTATTTAATTCTTTGTAACAAAAATGTGTTTTCCATAAATTTATAATACTATTAAATAATATAACTGCCTGGAGTATGAAAATTCTGTGAATTTAAAAATAATTGATCTATTTCATTTTATATACAAAAGTATCCAAAAATTAAAGAGGCCATCTTATTGCCTGAATGGAAGTGAATTAATTCATCTCTCATTTTTCTCTATTGTTAATCTTCTTTATTTTTAATTTAGCTATATTCATAGAAATAATTTATTTAAATTCAGGAGCTATATCTTATATACAATGTAAAGGCAATTGAATATTTATATAATATAAAAATGTATATCATGACATTAATTTAAATAGTATAAAACTAATCCTTCAAAATAGTCTCTTTTAAAAAATGAATTTTGTATATTTCTCCTATCTGTATAACTAAATTACATGTTAGGAAGGAAGAGAAAATTATCACTGTAAGACCATTTTCAATTTATTTTTATAGAACTGTTTTCTATCAAGAAATTAAAAAAAATTATTTAAATCCAAGTTAGTTAACATATAGTATAATAATGGTTTTAGGAGTAGAATTTAGCGATTCATCACTTACATGTAACACCTAGTTCTTATCCCAACAAGTATCCTTCTTAATGCCCATCACCCATTTAGTCTGTTCCCCTACCCAACACCCTTCCAGCAACCCTCGGTGTGTTCTCTGTATTTAAGATTCTCTTATAGTTCGCATTTCTCTTTGTTTTTATCTTATTTTTCCTTCCATTCCCCTATGTTCATCTGTTTTGTTTCTTAAATTCCACATGTGAGTGAAATCATATGATATTTTTCTGCCTTATTTTGCTTAGCATTATACATCCTGGTTCCATCCACATTGTTGCAAATGGGAAGATTTCATTCTTTTTTATTGCTGAGTAATATTCCATTGTATATATATACCACATCTCCTTCATCTATTTGTCAGTCAGTGGACATTTGGGCTCTTTCCATAATTTGGCTATTGTTGATAGCACTGCTATAAACATTGGAGTGCATGTGCCACTTCAAATCAGGAGTTTTATATCCTTTGGATAAATACCTAGTAGCACAATTGCTGGGTCATAGGGTATCTCCATTTTAAACTTTTTGAGGAACCTCCATACTGTTTTCCAGAGCGGCTGCACCAATTTTCATTCCCACCAGCAGTGCAAAAGGGTTCCTCTTGCTCTGCATCCTCGCCCACATCTGTCGTTGTCTGAGTTGTTGATTTTAGCCATTCTGACAGGTGTGAGGTGGTATCTCATTGTGGTTTTGATTTGTATTTCTCTGATGATGAGTCATGGTGAACTCCTTTTTATCTGTCTGTTAGCCATCTGGATGTCTTCTTTAGAAAAGTGTCTGTTCATGTCTTCTGCCCATTTCTTCACTGGATTATTTGTTTTTGGGTGTTGAGTTTGATGAGTTCTTTATAGATTTTGAATAGTAACCCCTTATTTAATATGCCATTTGCAAATATCTTCTTTCATTCCATCCGTTGTCTTTTGGTTTTGTTGATTGTTTCCTTTGGTGTGCAGAAGCTTTTTATCTTGATGAAGTACCAATAGTTCATTTTTGCTGTTGTTTTCCTTGCCTCCATAGACATGTCTAGTAAGAAGTTGCTGTGGCTCAGGTCAAAGAGATTGTTGCCTGTTTTCTCCTCTAGGCTTTTGATGGTTTTCTATCTTACATTTAGGTTTTCATTCATTTTGAGTTCATTTTTGTGGATGGTTGTAAGAGAGTGGTCTATGTTCATTCTTCTGCATGTCGCTGTCCAGTTTTCCCAACACCATTTGCTGCCTTTATTCCATTGGATATTCTTTCCTGCTTTGTCGAAGATGAGTTGGCCATATGTTTATGGGTCCATTTCTGGGTTCTCTATTCTGTTCCATTGACCTGAGTGTCTTTTTTGTGCCAGTGCCATACTGTCTTGATGATTACAGCTTTCTAATAGAGCTTGTCAAAAACTTCTTTAAGAAAGATTTCTTCAATTCTTAAAATGGGAGGGAGTTTTATTTTTACCATTTTCTATATGTACATTATATTTGTATTTTTTTCTAAATTTCTCAAAAACACTGTCTTCACCCTGCTTATTCATTATTTAATTATAACTAAACCTCTTAAAATTTTGTATCTCATTTATCACTCTAAAATAATCAAAATATTCCTCTAAAAAGAAACCAATGTTATGCTCACTGCTTAACTGAATGGCTTTCTTTCTTCAGTTGTATTTTTGTTTGCTCACTCTTCAGCAGCTTTTGATAACACACTTCATTCTATCCACTTTTGGAAAATTCCTTGAGCTGTGGATTCCGTAATGGTCTAAGTCACATGTGTAATTCTATTCCTTGTTTCTACTAACCATTTCATATTCTTCTGCTCTGTGATTGGTACTGTTCCCCACAGCTTAAAGAGACCATTTTCTTTCTCTCTGGGTAGAAGTTTATGCAGTGGCTTACTGTTTTGAGATAGTTTTGAATGTTTCATACCGTTTTCCTTTTAGGATTTCCATACAATGGCATTAATTGGCTCCACAATCCCCTCATAAGGTGCCTGAAATCCTCATGAGCTACCATAGCATCTTATTACATAGGATGGAAGCATATACCCATTTCAATTATCTTCTTGGCTCTTGCACACATTTTAGTTAGTGACTTCTGGACTAAATGACTGAGGCATTTTGAAGTTTCAGAAAGATTCCTAGATAGTAGGGCACCCCAGAGGCAGCAAGGAGAAGCTCAAAAGTTCAATCTGGAAGATTGGGAGGAGGGATGACGCATTGGCGACCTGTATGAACCAACACTCTTGGGAGTGTTCAGAGATTAAAATCTCCATTTGGAGGTTAAAATCTCTTGATAATCCAAGGGCACCTGTGTGGCTCAGTTGGTTAAGTGTCTGGCTCTTGATTTCGGCTCAGGTCCTGATCTCATGGTGTGTCAGTTCGAGTCCTGCAACTGGCTCTGTATTGATGGTGCAGAGACTGCTTGGGGTTCTTTCTCTCCACCCCTCCTCTCCTCCTTGTGTTCTCTTTCTCTCTCTCTTAAAATAAATAAACTTAAAAAAATATTAAAAAATCTCTTCAAAATCCATATGAGAACTTTAACTAGAAATTAAAATTTTAGAAAAAAAACAGGTATATTTATGGTAAAACCCAGCATTCCTAGATTGAGATTTGTACTATTAAGCAAGTTTCTATGAGTTTTTTTTTTCTTTATAGAGAGGTTCTATATTGATTATCCAGTTTTAATGGCTCCCCAGTTTGAGATATAAACTTCTAGTTTCTTGCAGGACTTGGTCTCATTGTTCCAAAGTGCTCATCTGCCTTGCAGACCTGTTTTTCCTAATGCCCTTCCTACGCTGTCAGGGAAAGCACTGTTCTTATCGTCCTTCATGTTCAAAACCTGGAAGTACTCTCCAATACTTTCCCTGTCACTCTGCACATCTCATTGGCCACCATGTCCTATAATACTTCAGGAAATTTTTTTGAATTCACATCTTTTCTTTTTATTTCCTCTGCTCTACTCTAGAGGAAGTCCTTTCTTAGACTACTGAAATCAATCACTTTCAAAATCCTTATTACAAACCTCTTCACCTCCAGTTCTTAGGTATAGCTGCCAGAGAATTATTCCATAGGCACAGAACTACATATCCTTTAAGTATCTTCAATGGCTCCTCTTTTCCTCAAAGACAAAAGTCCAGATTTTTTTTTTTTTTTTTAAAGACAGACATACAGTCAGACAATTTCAAGCGGGCTCCACGCTCAGTGTGGAGCCTGATTAGAGTTTGATCTCATGGACCATGAGATCATGACCTGAGCTGAAATCAAGTCACCCAACTGAGCCACTGAGGTGCCCCCAAAGCCCAGATTTCTAATGACATTAAATCTTCCATTATATGATGAAATAATCGATCAGGCTCTTTCTTCATACTATATTCCAGCAGAATTGTATTATGCAATAAAATTTGGAAGGATCCTAGGTTTTTGTGTGTCTTTCTTTTTTGCACAGTGTTCCCCTAGTATTAACGCTGTTATGTGCTCACAGAAATTTCATCCACCATTCAGAAGGTACTTCTTCTCTGCAACTGATCACCACAGGGCATAGTACAATGCCTTGCACAAAGTAACTGCTAAATAAACATCTGTGGTTTCATAGTTATGTACTGTCTAAACTTCAAATTCATGTATGTCTCCTCCAATTATACTACTTTTAGGAAAAGAAATCAATTACTAGAAGACAAACATGGCATAAAATTTAATATAACTTCCCTTCTCTCCTTACCACCGTTTCCAACATCCAAGTAAGTTTTTAGTAGGCACACCTTGTCCATGGACTCATATACCTTTCCACTTCCAGCAGTGATAGTCACCAAGAAACTCTTAGTGTAAGACTCTCTGGGAAAGATTCTGTTACGAATCATCAACTCTACTGAAGGCTCAGAAGTCAAATGATGCATTATAGAAGGATTTCTGTAATAATATAGGAAATAAAGTTTGTCACAAAACTAACTCGACTCAGGATGACTCTGGAAAACATCATCCCTATAGGAATGATAGAATAATGTTATTTTCCCATAGGACTTTCTAGGCATAACTCTGTACATTGACCTAGAGAAGTCACTCAGAAACCTGAAGTCTTGGTGTCATTCACAAACTCAGATTGTGATGGGCTCCTAGTGTGTTTGGAGGAGGATGTTTTTGAAGTTGAGGTGGCAGAAAGACATGAAATTTTGCTGAGAAGAAAATTTTAAGCTTTTAGTATTATGACTAACATCTGCAGAAACCTACATAATGAATAGAAAAAAAAACCTAGAATATTCTCTAAAAATCGTGTATCTATTGAAATGGACATTTATTATTTTAGAAAATGTATAGTCATGTACTTAATAGATATTATTGAATTCCCAGTACCAACCCGCTACTGGTAATACAAGAGAAGCATGGCATCGAATCTCACAGGGCTTAGGATTATCGGAGAAATAGATACTTAAAAAGAGAAAAAACACAAGTGAGTTAAAACCGTGATGGCACTCTGTATAAAAAATAATGGTGTGGGCCTTTACAGGATGTTGCCAGAGAATGCCTCAATCAATACAAGTTGCAGAAGAGGGAGGAAGGGATGAAACTGAGAATCTAACATAAGGAGAACAGCATGTGCTACTGTCTTCATACCTGAAATGCCTTGGCCTTCTGAAGGAACTTGACGCTGGCCACTGAGGCTAGAGCGTTGTTTAAGTGGAAGTGGCACAGAGATTGGAAGCTTGCAATGCCCCTCTCTTCACACTTTTCGCCCTCCCTCCACAAAGCAGCCATGTAAATCAAATCACGCTGCTTCTCTGCTTTAAATGCCTTAATGGATTCCTCATGTTTTTCAAAAAAATTCCAAAGTCCTCACATGGCCTGGGTAGCCTCAAGTGCTCTGGCTTCTGTTTGCTTTCTCAGACTCATGACAGACTCTTCCTTCCCCTACTGCTCTTCAGTTATGTTGTCCTTCTGCCACTTTCTAGAACCCTCCAAACTCATTTGCAGTTGCTTTTTCCTATGCCAAGAATACTTTTTTTTAGGAGTGTGTGTGTGTGTGTGTGTGTGTGCGCGCGCGGAGGGGGTAGGGCTCTTTAGACAGCCGGCTCTTTTTCTTTCTTTAGGTCTTAGCTCAAATGTCTCTCCACAGAGGGTTCTTGCCCAATCACCCTTTTACTATCTATCACAACTATCTATTTATTTCCTTCCTATAATCTGTGCTTGTCTGTTGTCTATTGTACATCCTCTGTAATTTAAGCTCTGGCAAGGTAGGGACCATTTTTGCCTTCTCCACCATTCTCCAGAGTCTACACATGTCTAGCACATAGTATACTAGCATACAATAAACAGTTGTTGAAATATGAAGAAAGTAACCTTTGAATAAAAGAAATGACATCGGAAAAGCAGGGCTATTTAAGTTGTCAACAAGAGTCTAGATTTTTTTCCAGTTCAAAATTGGCTATAAAAAAGTGACTGAAATTAAATCACATATTTTTTTAAGTTTATTGATTAATTTTGAGAGAGGGAGAGAGAGAGAGAGAGAGACGGCACGAGCAGGAGAGAGATAGAGAGAGACAGGAGACACAGAATTCCAAGCAGACTCCACAGTGTCAGTGCAGAGCCCAATGCGGGGCTCGAACTCACAAACCATGAGATCATGACCTGAGCCAAAAGCAAGAGTCACTTACTGAGCCACGTAGGCACCCCAAATTCCATGTATTTTGATAAGAAAATTCAGAAGGCTATGTGCAAAGATGAATGAAAGATGAATGAATGAAAGAATGAAAGCAGGGCGACAAGTCAGGAGACCACTGCAGTGTCTCAGCCAGAGGGGTAAACAGTCATAGCAGACGGGGTTTGCAGTGGAAAGGGAGAGGGACGGATCATGCTGATCCAGTGACCTTCTAGATCAAAATGTGGAGGGCAAGAAAGAGATGCGAAGAATTAGTCTAATCCTGACTGGGCAAATGAATAGGTGCTGGTATATTAAACTAAATTAGGAAAGTGGTGGAAGGATGAGGCTACCAGGAGAAAATAAAAACATAAACTTTCAGAATATTAAGTCTGAGATGACTGTGAAACTTATTTGAGAAGTTTGGCTATGAAGGCTCGCAGACAAATAAGGAAGGAGTTGGCAGAGATGTGAGGCCGGCAGAGGTAATGTTGGTAAACAGCATTTCCTAAATTGCCTTTATGACAACAATCACCTGAAGTTTTTATCAAGCATCCAAATTCCACTCCCCTTTCCTAGACATTCTGGATCAGTAGTTGGGCGAGACCTGGATAGCTGAATGTTTAATTAGCTCCTCCCAGTGATTCTTCTTGCCAGGGAAATTTGAGAAACAATGTAATAGAACATATTTCTATAACAATGGTTCTGCCAACAAAAGGACCTGGATATGCAAGGGAGAAGGAGAGGGAGAAAGAGGGGAGAGCAAGGGACAGAAAGGAAGGATTTGCCTCTGACAAATAGAGGGACATCTCCTCTCTTCCTCTCTTGTAATTAGAGAAAGAGAGGGGGAGAAAAAGATAAGACGCATGGGTGCGGGCACCAGTAATTTTTTGTTTTGCTGCTGGAATTTCCCATTTGATGGCTTGCATTTTCTTGATGAAGTATGTGGCAAGGGCATCACCGAAAAATTATAGGGGGAAGGGAATGAGTTTAATCAGTTATGATAAAGGATGAAATAATCATTGTCAAAGTGGGAAAGCAAGTTTTCTAAAGGAAAAATAAATATTTTCTTGACATTGTTGCATGGCAACTTGTTTGTTACTAATAAATTTACAATGATGCAATCCACCCACTTGTGTGTTTTAATGGCAATAAGTAAACCTATAAACATAATTTCTAAGACTTTTATATTTAAGTGAATCAAGATGTATGACACTTATTAGAAAAATATTTTCACGAAAATTACATGTTTTCTGACAAAATACACAGAATTTATTCAAGTATTAAAGAATATATATTAGGAGAGGGGCACCTGAGTGGCTAAGTTAGTCAAGCAAAGCCTGATTGGGATTCTCTCTCCTTCTTTCTCTCTGCCCCTCCCCTGCTCACGCTTGCTCTCTCTTTCTCAAAATACATAAACATTTACAAAAGAATATATATTAGGAGAAATAATATTAAATTTCAATAAGAATGGAAAAATGAACTTAAGAAGTATGTTAAAATTTGGATATCCTGACATACTACAATATGACATTAACACCATTTTTCCATGCAGAAGTGGAGTTAAATATCCCTTGATCCTATTAGATGGGTCTGTTTTTATATTGATAATACCATCCTATGGAAATGGTTTGAATATGATATGGAAATAATTAAAAAATGTGGAGTTTTTTTTCCTCTAGGATTGATATTGAGTAAGGATAAAAAGAAATGGCTTCAGGGTACAAAACAAGGACCCTATGGCTCAGGGAAGGATGGGTTTGTTATACTGTTGGTTGTCAAACTGTCAGTTGGATATCCAAAAGAGTCTGTACAGTTTCTCTCTGTGAAGATTGGGATAGAGATTCATTCTTACAGGATAAATTATGAGTAGTTTTTCCTACAAGAATATGTCAAGTTCAATCTAGTGACCCCTAAATGCTATTTTCAACAAATAATCTATAAATTTTAGATACTGATATTAAGACTTTGGTTCAGATTCCCCTTATTCATTTTATCCAAATATAGTGCAAAAGCTGGATCATGTACATTCAAAAGAATTGTTCCTTTTAATGTCAAAAAAATCACATGCACGATTATAAAGTGCAACAGCAAATGCTCTATCAGTTTGAGAGTCATAACTCTTGGTGATTATCAATAAAGACAGCAAAAAAGAAAGAAATTCCTACCAGTAAGGCAGTATTTTATATCTCTTACACATGAGTCACAGTAAATCATCACTATGTAGCATTTATACGTGTCACTTAATACTGTGGATTTCTAGGCACACGAAGTGTAGTCCTTTTACTAAAACCATATAACCGTCCTATAAGAGCACATATCATTAGAATGTAAAAGAATTGTTCTTCTCTTATATGTACAATGAGAATATAAATCATTAAACATGACAGTTAGCTTTGCCTTTAGTTTCACTAGGAAGTACTAAATATATTAACACTTCTTTGTTCTCGTGGCCCCGGCAAAATTCATCTCTTCTTCCCCATTTCTTTAATTGCACTTTTTTAGATACATTTTCACTTCCATTTCCCAACATCATGAGGAGAACTGAGTGATTCTTAACTAGGCGGGAGATGCATAAAACCTAATGGATGTCATGCATTCTGGGTTGCATTATGGCTATCATGTACTGACATTTGTGTTGCAGTCTGGGGACACCAACACTTTCATTCTCAGTTTTCTTCTCTACGATGTCTAACAAAGCTGTTGGCACATGATATGGGTTAAACAAACTTTGTTTAATTACACGGTGGGAGAAACTGCATTCTGCTAGCCGGTGCAATATTTTAGAAGCATTTTTATTTTTGAAGCTTTATTTTAAATGAGGAATGAATCAGGACTTCACTAGGATTTACCACCACTCATTTTTTTTTACTTTAAAAGAATTTTGTTTAAACAGTAAAGAGTGAAAAGGAGCTATGTGTCTGGGGTTCCTATTTTCCAAAGACTTAAACACAAGCCTGAATGTAGACTAATTCCTAGTCAAGATGGACGTTAGAAATATCTCTGAATCTTATCATCATGGATAATTCCTCTTGGAAGATCTTTTTTTTAAAGAAAGAAAAAAAAAAAGACACTTTTCTCCATTACTCGGGAATACAAGTTTCAAAGAATGCAATGAGGGAGGTGGGAGGAAAAAAAAATTAATACCCTGGAGATAGAAAATACATCAATTTCAGAGTGAGTGCAGAATGTAAAATCTAAGTGTCACCTTGCTGCTGCACTGGTGATGATCTTCAGGCTGCCCGGGTTCCGGATAAGCTTGTCCAGAATGCTGACAATCTGCTCAAACTTGGGTCTGTTGTTTCTGTCTTTCTGCCAGCAGTCCAGCATCAGCTGGTACAATGCAGCTGGGCAGTCCATGGGGGGCGGCAGCCGATAGCCTTCATCCACAGCTTTGATCACCTGTGTGAGAAGCAGTTTCCAGGGACTTAAGAGCTGAGACTCCTTTTATTTTCCATGGGCAGGGCACACCAAGATGAATATTTTAAAGTTAAGTGAGAAAGTTCCCATTTTAAGTTGCTGGAAAGGATAACAGCTTATCAAATAAGTAAGAGATTATTCATAACTGGAAATGTTATACACAGGAAGATCGACAGAGAAAGTGAATTTAGGAAAGAAGCATTTGTAAAGATACTTTGCAGAATAAAATCAAAAGAAACATTCTATAGGAAACATTCTATAGGAAACTCAGAGTTACAAAGAAACTATTACTTGGTAATACAGAGGTATGTGGAATATTGTTCATGTATGAATGAGTGCAGAGAAAGTCTACAGATTTCAGTTGGACTTAATTCAAATGGTACCTTTCAAGTCATAGTAAATTCCTTAGGTAAAATCCTATGTGCTGAACCATGAAGTAACTATTAATTCATTTGTACTTTTAAATCACCCAAAACAGTGATTTTTCAAACTTACTGTGAGGACTTATTAATACAAAGATGGCTCTCCTCTGGTTTGTCAGTCTCGAGGAAGGCCTGAGAATTTGCATTACTACAAATTCCCAGGCCACGCTAGAGGTGGTAGTCCAGAGATCTCACTTTGAGATCCTCTAATATAGAGAAGATTGGGAAAACAGAGATGTGGAAGAGTCCGATTTTCCCAGCACTGTCACAGAAAGCAGCTTGACTAGAGAAGTACAGAAAGGTTTTTATATCCAAATACAGTAAAAGCAGTTTTGTATGTAGTGAGTAGGAAATGACTAAAAGCATCTCAGCTTTCCATCTTATGAATCTTTAAGATCCAGCTCATAGTCTCCGGCTAAGCATAAAGAAAAATCTCTGAGTGCTGATCCCATGTCAATAGCATCCTTTTACGAAGCATTTGCAAAGCATCACTTACAAAAACACAAATCCTTTTGAAAAATCACATCACAGTTGCCACAGAAAGTTAAAGATCATTTTTCCATCCAGACACTTCAGGGTGTGTAACTAAATTCGTGTGCAAGTTTAATACATGAAGAGAAACAACATACTGCAGATTGGCTGTTTTGTCTGACTTTGGGAAATACTATGTTTAAGGAAACAAAATGTTGGCACAGATCATTAATTAAACCTACTGAAGAGTGGCAGTAATGTGGTTTATTAATATTACATAGAAGCACTTCTGTAGCAAAAAAACTTCAAACAGTCCCCTATACGTATTGGTTATCTTTGCGGTCACTCATTTCCTTACATTCTTGCGACAAATGTCTTCATTTTCTCTCATTTCTAAACCCCTGCTTAAGGGAAACATGTAAAGTTGTAAAAGCAACTCAATTAATATCCTTGCAAGACCTGGAAACTATTTCATTTCTTCTAAGTATTCTGTTTCAATGTCACAAACTGGGAGCCACCTGGTTTCATTATGCTCCACTTCCTTGCACAGCTTGATCTCTTAATCTGAACCCATAATTCATTGACTACAAATACTTACATCCTGATTGGACATCTCCCAGTATGGTCTCTCTCCATAGGACATCACCTCCCAGAGAACAATCCCGTAACTCCACACATCGCTGGCTGACGTGAACTTGCGGTAAGCTATAGCTTCTGGTGATGTCCATCGGATCGGGATCTTGCCTCCCTTTTAATATAAAATCATGTACACGCACGATCAATGCATAAACTAGCGAACATATAATATAAAACCCGACTGAAGTTGAGTGCTTCTCTTCTGAAGTGGAATATGAGTTTCTGCTGAGATATCTTGATATTCTATTTAAAAATTTTTTTAAATGTTTATTTATTTTGGGGAAAGAGAGACAGAGCATGAGCAGAGGAGGAGCAGAGAGAGAGAGAGGGAGACACAGAATCTGAAACAGGCTCCAGGTTCTGAGCTGTCAGCACAGAACCGGATGCGGGCTCGAACTCAGGAACAGCAAGATCACGACCTAGGCCAAAGTCTGACATTCAACCAAGTGAGCCGCCCAGCTGTCCCTTGATATTCTATTTTAATATTAAGCAGAAATGAGTGGCATACCACGTACTGAGGTGTTTACTTCCAATCATCAAGGAAAGGCAAACATTTAAAAACTGCTCAACTACTGCTGGTTTATATCAACTATGGCACATTAATTACTCATGTGCAACACAGTGACCCAAAGTAGATGTGCTAAAGACTATCTTAGAATTGAATGAGGTATCCTGAGTCAACCTTTATTGATTTAGCATAGATTTATGCTTGACCAAGCAATCTTAGTTCAGAATACAAGTTAATATTTGTAAAGAACTTATACCATTCCTCGACACAAAAGTTCTCGTTGACATTTGTTTACTAAATACATTCAAAATAAAATTATACTTCTAAAAAACTCTCTTCGGTACCCAGTGCTTCATTGCATCATTAATGGCTGAAGTACCTTCCATGTCCTAGGTAGACACCATATGAACTAGATAGATATAATGACTACATTCCCAGAACTTATAGTCTGGAGGAGAATATTGCTTCTCTGAGTTATGGGAGGTATGAAGGTATGACTCCCATGGAATTTGCTCTCAGTTTAATAAATACGTTTAATAAAAATGTGTTGAGTAGCAACCATATGGGAAGTATTATGCTAGTCACTCCGGGTGAGACAAAAATAAATAACACACTAGCCCTTCTGTTGGGAAAATATCAGGCAAATAGGAATGATAATTAGTTGTTTTGAATAACGAAATGCAGAGAGAAATAAGTATCTAGTACTTTGTTTTCCAACTTTACTATGTATATGAATCATCTGGAGCTTGTGCCCATGGAAATTCTGATTCAGTAGTTGCAGAGTGTAGCCATGGTCTGCGTGTCTAAAAAGCTCCAGGTGATGCTGACCACGCCGGTCATGGACCTCGCAGTGAGTTAGGAACAGTAGCAGAGACAGCTGTGATGCAGAACAAGGGCCTGAGATGCTCACTAGAGAGACCGAGGAGGTCACATATGGATTGAGCCTTACAGGATGTACAAGTTTTTCGTACAAGTAGTAGCTTTGTCCTATATGTTGCCATACATAAAATTCTTGTACCCAAACTATAATTTGAAATCCTTTGCCTATGAAAAGCTAAATAGATCATAAAGCTGAAGATAATGAGCATGAGCCCCATGAGCCTGTACTCACTGCAGAGAGCAATGGTCTTGCTTAGACATTATCTTGGCAAATGTGCCAGGTAGGCATTCAACAAGTGCTCACTGACTTGAATTGAATTACCTTTCTCCCAAATACGTGCCATTCTGTTTTTTCTTGGGAAGCTTTTTTCCCTGTCTGCCTTCTGCACCTAGTAAACTTAGTTGAACATCCTGGTCAAATGTAAACTCATTGGTGGAACATTTGGAAATGTTCCAGGCCAAGTTGGTCACTCCATGTTCTGTGATCCTTCTACCTTTTAATTATCTCGTGTAGACTGGGATGTTCAGAGGAGTTATAGGCTTGCTTCCTTTATCTCTGCATTCCCGTAGTTTAAAACAGGAGTCCGACTTTCAAGCTCTCCTGTTTACAACCTTGTTTCCTGGAGGTGTGTGTGTATTTGTTGAGAGAGAGGACTATGTTATGGGCTTAGAGTGGTAGATTTTACTGAAGATATTTAATGATTTTGAGCATTTACAGCCTATTTTTAGAAAATAATACATTGAGCCTAGTTTTTCAGAAAATGTATAAATACTAAGAATGAACCTGTGAATAGCATAATCATAGCTTTAAAAAATCATACTATTTATTTATGTCTTCCTTCCAAGCATGCTATTTAACAATGCTGTTATTTCCATAATAATAGTAAATATAAGAATTACTGAACAAGTTTTTACAGTATCTACAAAATTATGAAAATATCTCTCAGGGTATTGCATGGATTAAAAATTTTAGAGTCTGAAGAATGCCTTAAAGATTTTCATTTGGCTCCATAGATAATATGCATCTTCTACCAACTGTTTCAATATTAGTATTGCGGGTACTCTACCAGCCTAAAACCTAAATTTATCACTGATAACTTAATAACCATTATTGTTTCTTAATATGAATATTACACTATTCCTTTGTAGGATGAGTAAATACAATCTTTAAACATAAAAATTAATGCATGGCTGAGACTCATACGCTGACTGAAAGTAAATGACCTATTTAACTGCGAGGTGAGTATGTCTATTTGTGAGTTTACTCCAAAGACATCTTAGCAAAACAAAATTAAAAAATCAAAAATAAAATGGCCATGTCTAACATTTAGAGCACTGGGAGAAAAGAAAATTTCAAGTGTTAGATCGACAGCAAATGAGAATAACATTTTAACAGGAATAAAAGTCATACCATTCATTGCATTCTGTTTGTGATATCTCAAAGTTCAACATTCTAGGCCTTGTGGCAGATGGCCAGTCTGTTGCATATTGCATATGTTTTTTCACAAATGGCAATGTGTTCTACATTGCCCCATGCAACTTGCAGTCCAGTATGGATAGGAGAGATTATCAAGTACTTGAGAGGGATATTTGATCTTCGTTCCCATTTTTTACACATTCTTTACACATGTTAGGTAATTTCACAACAAGCTCTCTCTACAGTAGCACTACTGATACTTTAGACCAAATTATTTGTTGTGGGGGCTGTCTTGTGCATTGAAAGATGTTTAGTAGCATCCCTGGCCTTTACCCACTAGATAACATTAGCATCCCTCCAATTGTGACAGCCAAAAATGCCTCTAGACAATGCCAAATATCCCCTAGGAGGAAAATTATCCTCACTTGAAAACTACTGGTTTAGATGGTATGTGACAAGCTTTAATTAGCAAGGGAAAATCATTCAGATGAGGTCCAGGATTTATCTGGGATTTTATATAGACTAAATAGAATTATCTTTTTCTTTTTTTTAACACCATTCCTGTACTTTCCATGGATATTTTTATTTATGTTCTTGTCAAGTAAGGGTCAAGTTCAACAGAGCTAATCTTCTTATACTTGGGTTTTGGTAAATATAACAGTATCTCTTTGAGATACTTCCCTCTGTTTTTAATTATTTTTATGTTTTTAATATTTTTGTTATTTTATTTTCTCCTTTCTTTTTACCTTTCTTCCATTCTTTTACTCAAAAATAGGATAACTTCCTATTGATAGTGAAACTTTTCTTTATTAAATGGAGGTATATATGACCAAAGAGTTTAGTAAAAAATAAGTTTTTACTTCAAGAGCAAACACTATCTGTGGCTACAAAAGCATAAATGTCATTGACATGGACACTGGATGCCAGTCCTTGAGGGCCCAATTCGGTTCTGAAACATGGATGAAAGAAGAACCCATACATTTTAATACAGTCTAACTTCCCGATAAGGCTGTCTGCCTTCAAGTTAAATATCTGTAGATCTGAGACTATCAAAATAAAATAAAATGAATCTATAAGAATTGACTAAATTTTTTACAAGTCGCCCACTGTAGAGTTTATTCATACTTTTTCTCTTGACTGATCACAAAAGTTCCTCTCCACACCCATCTACTCCCCACCTCAACAAATTCAAGCTCATATTGTTTGACATTTTTTTTTTCTTTTTCAGGTCCAGAAATTGCTTTCTCCATTACATATGTTGGGGTGTATTTTGAAATTTTAGATGCATTTCGAATAACTGCCAAACACATCCTGCAGTGGGCTATCCAAAAATATGGATTCAGTGAGACAAAAAGTCCTCTTTGCCATACTTCTTTCCTGCCACAGTAAAACTATTCCAGTACAACTGTCCTTAATGAGCTAAAACTCTGAAATCAGTTGACAATTTCAAGTTTGGTTGGTAAAATGCTACTGGGCATTCAGAGTACTGTAAAGCACAGCTTGTTACCATAAAGATAATTTATGACGATGTGTTCTTTTACAATATATAAATACATTGTAAAATGACCACATTTACTTAAGGTGCTCTCTATGTCTACATGTAAGCTTCCCAGATTTTTATGTATTTGAGAAAGGCCTGCAATTGCCTGGGGCAAGCTCAGAATCACAGTATGTGGAGTGTGTCTAAAGCCTCAATTGCAGAGGGAACTCTATAAAAGAATTAGAAGTTAATGCTTGTTTCCCATATTTAGAAGAACACACCTAGGGCCAGTTTCTCCCAGTGTGATGTCTCATCCTGTATAACTCAGTAACTGGTGGTGCAGGGGAATTTATAGTCATTGTTCCATTTGCATTTTTAAGTTGAGCAGAAATCAAGAGTCTTAGTTTCCAGCTTAATTTTAGCATACTGTTTAATTTTAGCCAAGTTTCTTAACTTCTCTGTTCAGCTATCTTGTCATTCATATCTTGTCATAGGATCGTGGGGGATATCTCTAACAGCTGTGCTGACCTATGAACAACTTTCTTAGGTCTACTCCTTCAACTTTCAAATTTCTGTCTTAAACCTACATGTGTATCAAGGATGCTGACATTTTCAATGTTAATTATTTTGGACTCTTAAAGATGATCCTAAGCTTTGGCTACTACATACCTATTGGGTGTCATATCTGGATTGAATTATATAGAATTCTTACAGAAAATTTAAAAGAGAAGAATAAAATGGTGCAAGTGAAGACACTAGGAATTTTCTGGAAAGAGGAATTACATAATTGCTACACTCAAATCCAGGATTAGTTGAAGGAGTCCAAAACCTTGTTCACTTTGTCCAGAAATAGCAGTTAGAGTAAACCTATTCTCAAAAGATCCTGCAATTCAGTTCTCTAAGCTTAATGAATTTAGACAGTTCAAATGAGACATTTGGCTAAGAGCCTGAATTTTTCAGGCGCTCAACTAAAGTCAGCTCTTTCACTATGGGTTAGGGGGCTTCAAGTCTTGATTTCTAAGAAAAGGAGTATAATTGCTGAACTCTCTGGACATTAAGGCATAATATCTCATATCTGCCCCAATTTTTCTTTAATTATATACACAAATCTCTCCCTGATGATTTAGTAAATGCTTTGCGGATCCACAGTTCACATTGCCTGCTGGTGAGCTCTGTCAGGTCATACTTAGAGTGACAAAGGACTTTGGAGAGTTTATCTTAGTAAACCCTAAGTAATTGAGTGTTTAACCTGGAGGCAAATATTGGCTTCTCAGGTTAAAAGTGGAACCATAGAGATAAATCATTTGACTCTAGGATTTAGCATCTATGTATTGTCAGGGCCTAAACTTCACTCACTGTAGACAACACTAGACAACAAGGTGAAGGGCAAGCCGGGAAGACTCCCAGGGGAAGCATCTGTTCTAATCCCCAGTAGTTCAAATCTAAAAGCCATTGAGAGAATTGTTTCAGCAGATGTTGATTGCCACAAGAGATCAGAGACAGATGATCTCTTAGGTAGCAAAGCCTATCCCTTGAACTTTTGAAATGTTTCAACATTATGTGAAATGTTTAAGAACTTCTTAAAAAATAGGAAAATCTTCACCTTGAAATCTAAGTTACTCTATGGCTACCCAGGTAATGCAATACAAATAAGTAATTTTTCTGTTATTTTCAAATTAGTTCCTCTGATATATAATGTCTGTCTTCAACAAAAACAATGCCAAAATTTATGGATAAGGTTAAAAATGTTTCAGAGTTCACTGAGGTTTTAAATGCTAAACTTTGTGGTTTATACATACTCAACCCTAATTTTGTTTAAAGAAATTCATTTAAGAGTGTGTGTTTTTAGCACTCGGAATACAATTTTCCAAAGAGGCAATGCTATAAGTAAATAAGTCAGAAAGATCTATTCAGTGTACAAGAATATTATATAATTGCAATAAAAATAATAGAAATATTAGATTCATTCTAGTAATTAACCAAAAAAGTGCAAAACTTGAGTAAGTTTAATACTGATGATTGAAAAATAAGGAAAGATGAAATGATAGGTTGAGAACCTCATAATATCCAGAGAACCTCATAATATCCAAAAGACAATTCTGACTATACATCAAGGCAATGATTCCCTTAAAGGTCTATGTTTAGTAAATACCTGCCTGAAATATAGGGGGATTCCAGAGCAGTGGTCAGCAAATGAAAAAGAAAAACAAAATCACAGGAGTGTATTTTAACCCTGACATATAGAATTATCATTGAAAAGGGGTGATAGGGCAGAAATGAGTCAAATTATTAGTCATTCCAGACATCAAGAAGTAAGACTGACTTAGGACATCAAGACTGCTGTACTTCCTGTCCCCCCCCCCCAAAAAAAAAGAAGAAAAAAAAAGAAAAGAAAAAGAAAAGAAAAAAAAAGACCGCTGTATTTTCCAATGCCAAAGGAATCTGGGGCTGGTCAATGGCTTTGGGGAACCTGGGAAAAGCTTCAGGCAATGTGTCATCACATATTTTAAAATGTGGAATATTCACAGTGAACTGGAAATAATTTCAGAAAGTGAGTTTTACTAAGCTTCCAGGGCTCACCAACATTACAAACTAGACCAGTCACTATTAGCCTGATGTTTAGTCTGAGTTAAATCATTAATCTGACTACTTAATTTGTCTTCTTGCAAAGTGAGCCTGTTGGGCTTAGAACAATGACTAAAATTAATTTATTAAATTGAAAACATAGTTAAAACAAAGTAAATCTGGTTAATTAACCTTGATATTTATATTATTTGTTCCTTCACTCTCTCCAATTCACTGCTCTAATGTCATTTTCTCAGAGAAACTCTCCTGATCTTTCTTTTTTTGCTGTTGGTTTTTGTTGTTGTTGTTGTTGTTGTTATTTTTGTTTTTTTGATCTTTCTAACTAAAATAACACACTCGGCCACTACCCACATTCTCTATTTTACTACTATGCCTTGCTGTAACTTTACTTGTTTGTTTATTACCTGAATTCCCACACTAGAATGTAAACTCATGAGGTCATAGCTTTGTTTTATTTACTGCTGGGTCCTTTTGCCCTAGAACAGTATCTGGTATATGGTAGGCACTCAAATATGGGATGAATGAATGAATGAATGAATGATGCATTTTAGAGAAAATTGTTACTGCTAGAGATGGTGTGTAATATATTACATACAACCTTCTCACTACTATGTTCCACTCCAAAATTATAGCTATGATTTTTCTCCACATAAATCTAGATAAATTGTTTTCATGTGTTAAAATATTTGTGGTATCTAAGTCTCTGAATTGAGTGACTAGAAAGTACCAGATCTCTCATTAAATTTTGATACAACATTGACAATTGAGATTACTAAATTTTCTAGCCTTTCCTGATTTTTGAATATGTGGCTTTATTTTGTGAAGCTACACGAGGCATGTTCATACTGATTCTCAGAGAGTAGGGAATAAAGTCATGACTGACATTATTTATTTTGGTTCAAAGCTTAAAACACATTACTATATGAAGGCCACTGATTAGATATTTATGTATTTTTTTCATTCTTAGCTGAATGACATATGACATATACTACTTATCAAAAGAATATAATTTTCTTTCTGCATCACACTGGTTTTTGGTATGAATAGTTTTTAGTCCTTGACTACAGAATCAAGGTTCATATTTTCTATTATTTATGTCCTTAGAATGGAGGTATCCTGAACAGGAGCATTTAACTACTTAGCTTTTAACTACTTGCATTAGTCACTTAAAAAAAATTCTTATCTTACAAATGAAATTAGGTAAAATAAAGCTATCACAGAATACATTGGATATCAAGTAGGCAAAATTACACAGGAAAAAAATCAAATAAGTTATTATGTAAAATAAGATTTCTTTCTTTTATTGCTTAACACACAATGCCTGTGACAACTTTTTATTTGGTTTTATCTTCCAAAAATTAAATAGTTGCTAATGGGCTATAGGGCAATGTAACAAAAGGCAGAAGCTTATTATCCAATATAAAAATCTAACTGCTTAGGACTCAGTATGCATTTTCAGGACAGAAATAAAAAGAAAAAAAATGAAAAGTAAAGGTTATAACCAAAACCAAATCATCTGGCTTTCTCAAATTTCTCAAATCTGTTTAGGTAATTATATCATTAAAATGAAATTGGGGGCTCAAGAATTGGAATTCACTTTATATAATATACCATATAAATTAGATAAAAGCCTATAATTTCTCTAACTTGATCCTGTTAAACAGCAAATTGAGCACCATTATGGCAGAATTTTGGACCCCATCTATTTGAACATACGAATATAGGAATATTCATATACAGATGTGTGCATGCACATAAAAAATGGTAACCATTCAAAATGAAATTTCATAAGGAAAAAGACTAGAAAATTATTTAGTGGTAAACAGTTCTCACCCATAATTCCATGGTTCTGTTAAAATGAAATAAAGTAAGCTGGTAATTCAGTGCAAAAAAATATAGGAAATGTGCCATAATTGTGCTTTGAATTCATATGATGGGAAACCAAAGAGAGGGAATTCATTTCTTGTGTTTTTCTCAACAACGAAAACTCTCTAACAGTATAAATCTGCAGAGCTAAATGCTCCATCCCAAATGAAATACAAGGCCTTTCAAGATGATTTGCAACCCTTGGTATGCAGCTGCTTTTATGCTTTCAAGGCCTTTCTTCAAAACATGCTATAATATCATACAATACAATATGCCAAGGTGTTATATCATTTAATAAATACTAAGACATTTAGTTTTTAGAGTGTTTTTTCCTGACATAGTATCTATAACGTGGTTCTCGAAGTGTCATCCAAGCATTTCTAGGTGCCCCCCAAGAGCTTTTCAAAGGGTCTGCAAGACTGAACTATTTTCATAATAACACTAAAATACTATACCTTTTTCACTCTCAAATCTCATGTGTATGGTGGAATTTTACAAAGGTTACAAAATGCATAATAATGTTGTATGACAGAAATTGTTAATGTTTGGAGTTTTTGCATAACTTAGTAGTGAGAAATGAGGAGAAATAACCATAAGTGAGCATTGAAAAAACTTCTGCTTTCCTACTCAATACCCTTATAAAAAGGGAAGACATAAAAAAAAAGTGTGTATTATGATCTTATCTGACCCTCTCCTCCCAAGGAATTCTGTTGGGACAGAAGGAAGGAAAACTTGTGATAGACTTAAGATAGTATCAGAAGCAGCATGGGAAAATGTGTGATAAATTGTTTCAAGTTTTAAGGCTAAGCATTTCCTCAACTCCTAGGTGGTTCCCTCCAGTTAAAAAAAAATAAATGCATAATTAGTGGACATAAATTCTGTTCCACTCTTCTACTTTGCCTGTGGACCACAAAGATGCTTTTAAAATGAGAGCAGCAGACATCTTATATTCATTCAGTGGCACTGAATCAAATGCCAGTGCAATTACCCTCTACCTAAAGGCAGTAACTTTTAGAAGGGCAATCTGGGAAAAGGCTTCGTGCACTGAGGAACTGAATACTAATTTTTGAATCCAAGCGACACTAGATGAAATGTGTTACGTGTGACTAAAGTAATGTGACTGCCTTTTTAAACCAGATTCACCAGAATGTGTTTATCCAAAAAGAACGCCTTGACACACTGTTTTCAATGATGAGCTTGTTTTTCTGAAGGAACCATAATCACGGGATGCTTAATCAAATAAAGAAAGTGGATGTCTACGCTGAAAAATACTGTTTTTGGTTAAAAAAAGAACCAGACTTTACTATACAACAATGTGCTGCTTTTCTTATTTACTAACTCTAAGCTTATTGAGACCAGAGATTTTTATCTCAGGCAAGTATGTTTCCTCAAATACCACATGCTTCAATAATTTGGAATGATGCTGTTGTTCACAATCTAATTTTAAAGATAATTTCAAAGGAGGAATTCCCAAAACGTTTTGTGTAATAGCAGTGTTCCCACAGTAATACAAATTCCCAAGAATGAGTATGGCAACACTTATTTAATTGTTTCAGTGTTTGTTTAAAAAACAAAATAGTAGTCCTATTACTTTAAACCATACCTCATATTTGGGGGTAAATTATAAAATCATTGTACCAAACAAGGATTATTACAAGAGATTAAATTAAAGATTTCTAAATTATTCTAGAAGAGTAGATGCAAATTATAGCTTTCTCAGAAGAAGTCAGGACCATCATAGATATTTTGAGTTCTGGGAAAATATAAGGATGAATATTAAATAAATTAAATGAATATCAAATTCTAAACAGCTATTTATTGGTAGTTAATGAGCCCATTTAGTTGATTTTTAAGAATCTTCTGAGAATAAAAAATGCAAAGGTCCTTTTGCACTTTTATTTCACAAATGATAAGGAAGAATTTTGACACAGTAATACCTTTTTTTCCTACTAGTGTCAATAAATGATCTTCTGTACCCCTTGGACCTGACAAAGTAACAATCAGTACAAATGAAGCTCTGAAAGTTAACCCAATATATTCTCCAGACAGCAGATGATCCAGATTTGGATGAATCTTCCCAGTTCCTACAAGAACAATCATTCCTTAGAGTGTCCTAGAAATCATGACTAATACTGAAAACAAGAATGTTCTAGTTTAAAAATGGGATATGGCACTGAGATTAAAACCTGACTGAATGACCAGAAATCTAATATTTCAAATAAAGGCTTTTTAATCAAATATTTTTACTAAAACCGGAAATATTTCTTGTATCGGGTGATTGTTGTAACAACAAGGACAATACCAGCAAGAACGATACCTTCCACGGAATGTATTAAAAGCTCATATAGTAGCAGAAGGTTACGAAGGATATCTTTAGTAGCAGTGAGTAGAATAAAAAAAAATCCTCAAAATTATAAATATATTATCATATTTGCATATGCTGTCTCCTGAGAACTTATAATCATAATTTATTGTCATAAAAATGATGCTTTGTTGTAGAATGCTGGCTGACTAATTTTTCTTGAAATCAGAGAAGGAACAAAGGAAAACTAAAAAAAGCACTTGATAGTGCTGATGCATATTTACCCATGTTTTGTAATTTTTTTCTTTTTTCAGAACTTTGTTTTCAGAGTCACTGTCATAAATTTAATTTAACTAGCTGCTAGATATACGATTTTATTTTATTTCTCTTGCTTTTAACCTAGTGAACTGTATGCCTAAGAACAGCAACATTTTTGTGCAGGACACATTTTAACAAATACTTAGATGTATGAACAGAGTGAATCTGCTAGAGTGTAGTTGAAAATGGGAAATGCTAACAAAAGTGGAGTGGAGAAAGCCATCGGGGGAGTTTCAACTCTTATATCAACTCATCGAGGAGTATCTCTGGGACACCGTGCTTCTGAATTTCTGGTTCTCCCACTGTGGCTTTATCACTTTGTAGGTGAAACTCAGTCTGTCAAATCAGGCTCTTTCTCAGAATGTGAGATAGATGCCACGTGACACACTTGGTGGTTGATAATGGAATCATTAAAATTGATGATTTCAGAAACGCATGAGTTTCTTTTTTTTAAAATTAGTAATGATTAGAAACCGGAAGAAAATAACAGAAGTTGACTTTTTAAAAATTGCCCATATTCTTGGCTGGTGAGAGTACAGGGAAACAGCCTTCTTTATATGTTGCTGCCAGGAGTGAAATTCCATAACAAACTATTTGGAAAACAATTGTGCAATTCATACATGAAAATCCACACATATTTGTACACATTTTGACTCGACAATTGTAATTCCGAAATTTTATCCTGAGGAAATCATCATGACCAGACATGAACCATTTATCAGGATTACATCAAAGTATTAAGAATAGCAATAACTATTAAGTTAAAGTATTAAAAGTATTAAGAAAAGCAATAACTTTGGAACGCTGCTCAATTAATAGTGCATTGGATAAATAAATAATGTACATGATTAAAATGGAGTACAATATATTATTTAATGATATTATAAAAAATTAATCATCTAGAAAAATCCACATTTTATATTTTAAGTTAAAACAGGCAGATTACATAACAACATTGAGTGTGTGTATAAAGAAAATACTGGGTTGACAAGTGGAAATCATTTTATATATAAGTATATATATAATATGATCCCATTTTTGTAACTATATACATAATTGGTAATTATTTACATATGAAAATGTGTAGAAAATATTTTTAAAGGAAAAAAATAAAATGTTAAAATTGGTTACCTCTGGTAATATCATTAGTGATCATTATATCTTTATTTTCTAAAATTGTCTGTCATGAAAAAAACTCTATAAAGGAATGTCTTTTCAAAGAAATCTGTCAATAAATATATGAAAAAATAATCAGATGCATTTGAATCAAGTTAAATACAAATTAAAACAATTAGGTATAATTTTTTCAAAATTAATAAATACCAAAAATGATAATATATAGTTTTATCAGGATATAGTTAAGTATGCTTTTAAAACAGGCACAAAATTTTGACACAGAAAATCCACTTTTAGGAATATATCATAGGAAAATTATCAGACTCATACGATTATGAATACAGATGGATCAGTTATACATTTGTATGAAATATTGAAAGGCTAGCCTTTGATAAAGTACAAAATCCATTCATGATAAAAACCCTCTGCAAAGTAGGTCTAGAGAGAACATACCTCAACATAATAAAGGCCATATATGAAAAACCCACAGGGAGCATCATATTCAATGTTGAAAAACTGAGAGCTATTCCCTTAAGGTCAGGAAGAAGACAAGGATATCCACTCTCACCACTTTTATTCAACATAGTACTGGTAGTTCTAGTCACGGCAATTAGACACAATAAAGAAATAAAAGGAATCTAAATAAGGAAGAAGTAAAACTCTCACTATTTGCAGATGACATGATACTATATATCGAAAACCCTAGATATTTCACAAATAACTACTAGAACTGGTATCTGAATTCAGGAAAGTCACAGGATGCAAAATCAGTAACAGAAATCTGTTGTATTCCTATGCACCAGTAATGAAACAGCAGAAAGAGAAATTAAGAAAACAATCCTCTTTACAATAACACCAAAACCCATAAAATATGTAGGAAAATAAACTTAACCAGAGAGGGAAAAGACCTGTCCTCTGAAAACTATAAAACACTGATGAAAGAAATTCAAGATAATGCAAAGAAACGGAAAGACATTCCATGCTCATGGGCTGGAAGAACAAATACTGTTAAAATGTCTGTACTACCCAAAGCAATCTATACATTTAATGCAATCTCTATCAAAATACCAACAACACTTTTCACAGAACTAGAACAAACAATCCTAAAATTTATATGGAACCCAAAAGACCCCGAATGGCCAAAGCAATCTTGAAAAAAACAAAACAAAACATTTGGAGGCATCACAAAAATGGTATGGTACTGGTATAAAAATAGACACACAGATCAATGGAATAGAACAGAAAACCCAGAAATAAACCCACAATCATATGGTCAATTAAATTTTGACAAAGGAGTCATGAATGAATATAAAATAGGAAATGACAGTCTCTTCAACAAATGGTGCTGGGAAAACTGGGCAGCAACATGCAAAAGAATGAAACTGGACAATTTTGTTTCACCATACACAAAAACAAACTCAAAATGGATTAAAGACCTAAATGTGAGACCTGCAACCATAAAAATCCTTGAAGAGAGCACAGGCCATAATCTTTCTGACATCGGCATTAGCAACTTTTTTCCCTAGATCTATCTCCTGAGACAAGAGAAATAAAAGCAAAAATGAACTGTTGGGACTTCATCAAAATGAAAAGCATCTTCACAGTGAAGGAAACAATAAAAAAACAAACTAAAAGTCAACCTACTGAATAGGAGAGGATATTTGCAAAGGACATATCCCATAAGGGTTTAGTGTTCAAAATATATAACGAACTTATATAAGTTAACACAAAATAACAAATAATCCAATTAAAATGGGCAGAAGACATGAACAGACATTTCTTCAAAAAACACATCCAGATGGCCAACAGACACATGGAAAGATGCTCAACATCACTCATCACAGGGAAATGCAAATCAAAACTACAATGAGATGTCACCCCACACCTGTCAGAATGGCTAAAATCAAAAACACAAGAAACAACAGGTGTTGGCGAGAATGTGGAGAAAAAGGAACACTCATGCACTACTGGTGGGAATGCAAAAACAGTATGGAGTTTCCTCAAAAAATAAAAATAGAACTACCCTATAATCCAGTAATCACATCACTGTGTATAACCCAAAAAATACAAAACACTAATTCAAAGGGCTACATGCACCCCTATAGTTATTGCAGCATTATTTATAATAGTCAAACCATGGAAGCAGCCCAAATGTCCATAGATAGATAGGGAATGGATAAAGATGCAGTGTGTGTGTACATATATATATATATATATATATATATATATACACACAATGGAATATATACAATGGTATATATATATATATATATATATATATATATATATATACACACACACACACAATGGAATATTATTTAGCCATAAAATAAATGAAAGCTTGTCATTTGCACCAACAGGGATAGAGTTAGAGAGTATAATGTTAAGTGAAATCAGTCAGAGAAGGATAAATACCATATGATCTCACTCATATGTGAAATTTAAGGAACAAAACAAACAAGCAAAGAAAAAAAAAAGAGAGAGAGAGAGACAAACCAAGAAACAGACTCTTAGAGAACAAATTGATGGTTTCCCAGAGGGGAGGTGGGTAGGGGGATGGGGATTAAAGAGTACACTTATCATGATAAAATAATAATAGTAATAATAATAATAATAATTAACAAAGAAAAGATAGATATAATACTAATTTGCTCAATAATTAGGGGTTAATTTTTTAAATGGTAAACCAGTAGTAGAATATATCAAACTTACTGACAATGAAATACATTCAAGAGATATACTGCTAAGAGAAAAAAAGGCTATACAGTGATGTTATAAATAATCCTATACATAATCCTAATCTAATTACATGTTCATTCATAGGTATGTATAATAGGTATGTAGAAAAAAATCTGGAAGAATTAACTGACAAAGTTACAAGTGTTCTCTATGGGTGGCAGAATTACGGATGACTTTATTCCTTTTTATTGTTTTGTTTTGAAATTTTTATAGTGTGAGCATGTGTTACTTATATAAACATGAATTTTAAAATGCTTTAAAATTGTATCTAATTGGACAGAGGTATGCCACCTTATAAACAGTGGCCATCTATTTTCTCAGAATAAGTAACAGTATTTTAATGTTAAAGGATATGTTTCCTTTGGGGGAAGATATAATTGACAGCATGGAGAGAGGTGATTTCTATTTATTTGCAAATCAACATAGCACAAGGTGGGAAACAAAGATAAAAAGGAAAAAAGAAAAGAAAAAAAGTTACTCACTCGTGTTGTATAAGCAGCTTCTGGGTCATCTTCTAGAACACGTGAAAGTCCAAAATCAGAAACCTTACACACCAAATTACTGTTGATCAAAATGTTACGAGCAGCAAGGTCTCGGTGAACATAACCCATATCTGAGAGGTACTTCATGCCAGATGCTATCCCTCGAAGCATCCCCACTAGCTGGATGACCGTAAACTGGGCATCGTGTTTCTGAGAAGTATTTCAAATATACAATTAAGATGTGTTGCTCTTTCTTAAAGATAAATCTTGGTTAAAATCTCACACACTGAATTGCAAGAAGACCGATTATATACATTTTAGTTCCAAGCACCCCAGCCTCACAAGCTATGTGAATAAACAGAAATAAGGCTAAAACAAAATAGCATAGTAGCTGCATCACAAAATAGTTCATAACAAGAAGGACCCTAAATATTCTTTGACTTCAGGTTCAAAACCATACCTTTCATGGTCTTTATGTGACATACAAACTCCTCAGAAATTTTAACCTCAGGAACAACAAAATGAAATGAGTCTTGGGGCTATTTTAGTTTTACATATTTGTTTGATTGAGTGTTCATTCTTCCTTCTAATTTTCCAGATATTTTATTAATTGCTTCAAATAAGGTAGCTGTTAAATTTTTAAATCATCATAATTCTTTCAGAATTGGTCAAAGATATTTACTGAGTATTTGTTTTTCTACTCAATCTTCAGTTATAGTTCATAAAATGGAAAACAACAAAACACAAGTCAGAGTCCTGTATTTAGAAAAACTTCCAATTTACTTTGATTAAAATAGAAATACAAGGGGAACTGGGCTTAAGCATCCTACTCTTGATTTCATCTCAGGTCATGATCTCACAGGTGGTGGGGTTGGGCTCTGCACCGACAGCATGGAGCCTCTTCGAGATTCTTTGTCTACCTTTCTCTCTGCCCCTCCCCAGCTCGCTCACTCTCTCTCTCTCTCTCAAAAATGAATAAATAAACTTAAAAAAAACAGAAATACATGATTTATATGATAGATAGGTAAACAAATATACATACATACATATGTAAATATGTGCATAAGTGCATGTACAGATAAATAGCTATAAAATTCCATGTTTAGTTATATACACACAATAACATTTTAAAAGAATATTTATTATAATGGTTTCTATGACCTGATTTGAAGAATATTTGTTTTTGAAATGCTTGTGAAAATAATTGCTGATAAAACTGTGTTTGCCTTGGAGTGCCTGGGTAGCTCAGTAGTTTAAACGGCCAACTCTTGAGTTTGGCTGAGGTCATGATCTCACCATTCGTGAGTTTGAGCCCCACATTGGGCACTGTACTGACAGTGTGGAGTCCGTTTAGGATTCTCTCCCCACCTCCCCGCTTTTACCCCATGTGCACACACATTCTCTCTTTCTCTCTGTCTCTCTCAAAAATAAATAAACATTAAAAAATTGTTTGCCTTGTGAATATTAAAATAAGGAATACAATTTCTCATTTATAGAAAATTTAGAATTCTCTTCTATGATAATGAATCATCCTATTCTATCTATCTATCTATCTATCTATCTATCTATCTATCTATCGTCTATCTCTCTCTCTACCTATCTCTATTCTATAGCGCTGAATTCATTTTTTAATTTTATTTAAAAATATTTTTTAAGTTTTATTTATTTATTTTTGAGAAATAGCATGGGCAGGGGAGGGGCAGAGAGAGAGAGAGAGAGAGGGAGGGAGAGAGAGAGAAAGAATGAGAGAGGATTCCAAGCAGGCTCTGCACTATCAACACAGAGCCTGATGAGGGGATCAAACTCACTAACTGAGACATCATGACCTCAGCCAAAACCAAGAGTCAGACGCTTAACCGACTGAGCCACTCAGGCACCCTACTATAGTGCTGAAAGCATATTGAGGACAGAGTATATGTCTTTTTTAATCCCTGCAGTCACTGGTGATTGGCAGTGCCTTGTTTTCCATAATTTTTTTGCATTTCTTTGAACAAATTTTTACTGAAGTAACTTAAAAAATAAAGTTTCTAAGTTTAAATATTTAAAAAATAGATATGGATGCACATCTATTACCAAAATGTGTCTCTGGTGCTTGCTTCAGCAGCACATATACCAAAATGGTATCTCTGAATTAAGACTACTTTGGCATTGTAACACTTGCTCATTTTCTGAGACCAAAGCTCTATGTGAGAGACATGTTCTTCCTATAGCAGTCTGAGGTTATTTTAAGCGAAGACAAGAGAATATTTGTCTTGTATCAGTGTTATTTGTGTCTTACTAAAAAGTCTTTTTTTAATTTTTATTTTAGCCAATGTGAATCTTGGCAGTACAAAAAGCTGAAGCAGATTGCATAGATTTGTTTTACAAATATAAGCCATTAACCTTGGACACTGCAAGATAAAGATGCAATTTTAGTCTTCCTCTTACTATTTAGACCCCCAAATTTCAGTTCCACTTTAAACTTTGTTATTTAATTGCTGGCAAGATATGAGAGGTTGCCTCTAACATCTTTAGCATTCATTCCACATTTATGCATATGTGTATATAGATAGATAGGGATAAGAGATATATGAATATATGTAAAATCTTCTACTTACACGTAAGAAACTGTCCAAGGAACCATTCTCCATGTATTCTGTGACAATCATAACTGGTTTACCTGGATATATGATAAATAACAAACAAATATCATGCGATGAATATATATAGAATACACTATGATACACCTGATGAATTAAAAAATGTAAACTATCCTCCCAGTTTTAACAAAGAAACATTTTTCAATAGAAAATAAAACTAAAAAAAAAAAAGGGAAGAAGATTGGTTTTCAGAACAAGGGCCTATAACCTATGATATCTAAATTGGCTTATTTGGCATGGCTCTTTGTGAACCTAATATATACCCCTTTTATTCCCTTTAATTGCATCTCAGCTGATCTACAAAATCAAGTGTTTCTGCTTTCCAGCCCAAGATAGAGCCAGGATTTCTACAATCATTTGTATTTTCTACAGATATTTATAGAACTATGGACTAGGTGCTCCTTTTTATGCTGGTTAGAGCAAGTAAATCAAAGTCCCCATCTTCATGGATCCTACATATGATTTTCATAAAACAATTAAGACTAATAATTATAACTTTTAAAATCTGTATAATTAATGTATTAAAAATTATCAAATCCATGTTTAAACGGAAAATAAAATTAAAATTGTTGGCAGTAACTTATAATAACCATTTTAGAAATATATGGACTTAAATGCCATTATACCTTTTAATGAGCATTTAAATGTATTTATATGGTCTTATTGTATGCACTTTGCTGGTTTAATTGTTTTATGTATGATAACTTATTATTATCATTTCCATTTTACACATGAGAAAACTGAGATAGAGGGTAATTAACTTACCCAATGTCATACAACTAATAAGTAATAAAATCAAAAGTAGCGACCTGAACAGAGTATGCTGTTACTTTTGGAAATTTATGCTGTGGGAAACATTTAAAATATGAAAAAGTGTTAGATACAAAAGTGCTAAGTATATTTATATAGAGATTCACAAATAGAATATATGTTAGGCCATGAGTAATAATTTAATACGATCGTTGGGTGTTAATTCTATGGATTATTTTGAATTAAAATGAGAACTCTGAAGCCTAGCATTTTACATTATTGTTACACTTTAATATCATGTGAACAAAGCTGAAAATATACTCTGTATATGTTATGATAACAACTTGGAAAATAAGTAACGCAAAATGAACTTTTCAAAAAAAAAAGAAATATGGAAGATGGATATTTTTTTATATATGGGAAACACTAGTAAATTTTTTTGCATAGTTAGCGTTATATAACATTGCATATATACACATATATATTACATACATACATTATATCACGTCATCTTCACATCATCCTATGCTTTAGTAACGTATATTATTCCCATTTTATGATGCCCTCAACCAAAAGCATAGTGGATTTAAGAAACTAGCTGAGGTTACATAATTAGCTAGTTCTCTAGCAAATCCTTAACATGGCTGTCTCTGATTTCAAAGCCTACACTGTTACTACAATATAATTCTCTTCCTTTATTTTTGCTGTAATATTGTTTTAAATATAATTCCATTCTATTACAAAAAGAAGGCAAATTACTTGTCTTCCATGTCAGGAGAACCTGAATCAAGTCTTGAGTGAGCACTGCTGAAAGACTTTGAGCAAATTGCTCTTTAACAAATATCGATGCATCCCTAATACAGAGTACACTTTTAAGCTTTCCTCATATGTTCCTTCTATATCATGAAAGTTAGTTTGCTATTCTGGTGATAGAAAATAGCGTTTTTTGCTTGCTTTCTCTTTTCATAGGTAAAAACTCTTAACTCACACTAGTTATGAATTATGGCTTGGTATCATGCAGGTTATACTTGTTATATTTAGCATTTGAATGCATCCCAAGCTGTATGTCTAATTTAATGAGAGGTAAAATATATTTAAATTCTATAATTTTCAGATAATTTTTATATATGTAACAATCAATTGATATACCAATCTATCCTCCATTAAGAGACTGATTTAGTTATATATTTTGGGTAACACATCATATATATCTTGTTAATCTGGTAAATGTCTGAAAAGCCATTTATCCGAAGGCTTAAGCCTCCAGAACTTGCTTCTTCAAAATTCTAATTAAGCACGGATTTGACAATATTCAAGACAAAAAGGAAGATTCAACATTTCCTTGGAAACTTCTATCTCTCTTGAACTGATAAATCCACTGCCTGAAGACTGATCCCAGAGACTGACCCGAAATTAAAAGAATGGATGAACAAACAAATAAATGAACGAAGGAATGAATGAAATCTTTCATAGGCATGTTCTCCATAAATCACTATAATCACTATAATTTTCTATGTTCTTGCCTTAATACAATTCTGTGAAGAATAATATGCCTGCAAAATTCAATGCATACATTAAGTGTAGTCATAGATAGTTTGCCTCATACAGCCAACTGTCAATTACAGTGGCCAGTTACTGTGTTTTTGTACTACCTAGACCTTTGCTTATCACTCGTTTCCTTCTGGCTCCCAGCCCTATGACCATTTCATTTCTTGTTAGCATGTCTAGTGGAATGTTTGGCAAGGGAAATAAAAGTAGCTGAAAAATCAAACCAGTCAATTAAGCCAAAGCCCCATGACCATTCAGAAATCAGATCAGGCTGTATTTAGCTCTAAACTTTAGGTATTTGTAAACACATCAGTTAAGATGGGCAAGTCTGAAAATATGCTTTACATTAAGTTCAAAGATGCAGCAAACCCAAACGTACGGACAAAGAATAAACAAAATCACAAATATTCTACCTTGGAAAGCCTTAATTTTTAACTTTTTTTTCTTTTTTTCTTTTTTTTTAAGTGTCTAAGTGTCTATTCTGCCTTAGTTTCACTTGTGCTTTTGATTATATAAATAGGGTTAAAGGAAAAGAAACTCTCCATGACAGTGGTGAGAACTAGTTCTAACATGTATTAAATACAGCTGGAAATCATAAAGTATCAGCTCATCCGTACATGGATGCAATGTATTTCTATCCAAGTTTGCATGCTCTTTCATATGTATTTTCAAGAGCTTGTATCATTCGCCGCCCTCAGAAATCCTAAAATGCATCTGAGTATCCATACTAAACTCACCAAAATTATTGCGGGATAACTGGCTGAAGTGAAACTCCAATAAAAATGAGCAAAGCAAATTGTGCAGAGGAATTTTGCTTTTGTTCCTCAATTGATTCTTGAGTGTAGATAAAATTATGACCTTTTATAATTAAAGGGTTACAGGAAACAAATCAGTCTGTTACAGTCAGTTGGTTCATTTCCTCAACTATCCCCAGTGGCTCAGATATATTACTAATCATGAACCACTGTTTGATGACAGAAGAAATGTGATTTTGAAAACTAAGATTTCCATGTTCAGCACCATGTATTCCAACCACAACTTTCTAATCACATTTTCTATAAAAAGAAAAGCCGGAAAATGTAATAAATATACAGCCATACATGAGATTTTTATTTCAACTATCAAATAAATATTGGCTTTAGATTAAAATGTTTTCATTAAAACATGAAAAGTATTTATCAATGATTGAAATATTAAAAATTATTGGAGTGCCTGACGGCTCAGTGTGTAGAGCATGCGACTCTTGACCTTGAGGTTGTAAATTCAAGATCCACATTGGGTGTAGAGATTACTTAAAAAAATAAAATTAAAAATAATTATTGAAATTTAATTCATTTTCAAAAGAAATGCTATTAATTCCTATTACCGGTAATTGTATCTCACATACTCTATGTCTCATTTTCAAAAGACTTAAACATACTCTAAACACAGGAGTATGGTTTATAAAATCAAAACTTTGACCTTAGCAGCCTGCACTCATTGTTAGTATCATGGAGCTAGAATCAAGGAGGAAGCCAGAAAGCATACACAGGAAAAATAAAAAATTAAAAAAACTGACAAATACACCTCATTATTCCCAGGAAAAAAGACTAGAATCACTTTTGATTAGAAAGAAAATGTTTCAGTCTTAGATTTTCACGTACTATGTCTGACTGAGAGAGATATTGTGATGACCTAGAGTGTTTTTCTGTGGTTTCCCATTATCATATAAAACCACAGGGTAATCTTTTCCAAACTCAATTTTAATCAAGACATTATTCATTTCCAAAATGACCCCTATTACATCCACTAGTCTAGGAGTTAATGAGGGCAGGAACCAACTCCATGTTGGTTATGTTCTAAAACTAGCACCTAGCAGAGTGCCAGTTAAAATTGATAATCTCAGGGCACCTGGGTGGCTCAGTTGGTTAAGCGACTGACTTCGGCTCAGGTCATGATCTCATGGTTTGTGAGTTCTAGCCCCGCGTGGGGCTCTGTGCTGACAGCTCAGAGCCTGGAGCCTGCTTCAGATTCTGTGTCTCCCTCTCTCTCTGCCTCTTCCCCCACTTGCACTCTGTCTCTCTTTTTCTCAAAAATAAATAAACATTGAAAAAAATTGATCTTCTCATGTCTATCATTTCAGGGTGTCTAAGGACAATCTCTTTCTTAAAAATTAGGCTAAGAAACACTTTCTCCCAAGTCTTCCTAAACAACCATGCTCCATCAATCTCAGTATGCTGAATGCTTTACATTCAGCTGACTTTACGTTTTTAAAATTTATTTGTGCTTAATTTGAAACAAAATTTAATACTTTTAAAGACAGGAACAGATAAAAGTACTGCATAGGCAACGTGGTCAATAATATGCCGTACATTTAAAACAAATATATCATTGTACATCAACTGTACTTAAATTAAAAAAGACAAGAGCAATATTTCTACTCTCCCTTTGAATACAAAGCTTATTTGCATAAGTACAACAATAATTAATAAATATAGTAATCTGAATGTGCTCAGTCTGATTTTATAAGGACAGCTTAGCATTTCCCTTTTCAGGCTTTCTACCTTTTATTTATTTTCTTGTCTAACTACAGAAATTAAGGCCTTAGGTATATTAATGAATTAAAGTTATAATAGTAGCATTCTCACTTCTACTTTAAAATAAATGTTTTTCATGTTTTTCTACTAAATATGATGTTTGTAGGCTTGTTTGTTTTTGTTTTGGGGTTTTTACATTTATCAAACATACATATTTTCTATGTAGGATGTGCTAAGAAAACTTTTTAAACTAAGGTGTTTATTTTCTGCATCCATCGAGATTGGCTTTTTCTTTTCTATTAATGTTGTGAATTTCCAGAATGATTAAATAGTAAACCAACTTTGCCTTCTTGGAATAAACTAAACTTGAGAATTATATAGTATCTTTTATGATACATTGTTAGCTATGGCTTTACAATTACTCGAGTGTTACTGAGTTTTTGTTCATGAATTACAGTTGTTTTCCTCTCTGAAAATATTATTCTATGCTTTGGTATCAAGATATCATTAACCTCATGAAATAAGGGTGGTTTTTTTTCTCACTTTCTGCAAGAATTTGTGTATGAGTGGAATTACTCAGACAGTTATTAAGTAAGTATATAATTATAGCTCTTCTTTAGGGAGAGTTATTGTATATTTAAACTAGTGCTCTTTAAAAGTCAGTCTTTGGGAACATGTGTCATGCTCTAACAAATGTTGTTAAGTTGCATTTAACCTTTCAAAAATATCATAAGTTCATACTATTTAAATGGGGAAAATAGACAACAACATATTTTTTTTGTAATTCAAATGTGGCCAATACAACCAAAAGATATAAATGGGCAATGTTGAAAAAATAAAGAAAATTCTTAAGCATGTAAAAATAGCATTCCTGTCTTATGTTTTTCTCCAATATATTCAGCAAAGATTTTCCTAATTTTGTTGCTGTGGACACTAAGACAGAGAGGCTCTCGACTCCTTTCTCAGATTAGTCATCAACGCATGAGAACTTGGGTTACCAGAGTTTGTTTTAACAAACTACTTCTACAAATTATTAATAAAATAAATATAACACATATATGGACTATCTTAAATACTACAGGGAGTTAGTACCTTTAAGATAAGTACAGAAGAAAACTCTTAGAGAGAAGCAAACAGGACAAAGCAAGAATTTGACATCGTCACCACAGAATGATGTCTTATTTCAGCGATATTTTTTTTATCATATATGCAGGAGATAGAAAAGAACAACAAATGACTAAGCTTTTGGTGGAAGGTGGATGCTCATTCCAGCAGAGAAATGTTTTAATTATGAGAAATTGTCCTAATGTTCTGCTCACTGTATTCCTTAATGATGCAAAGTTATAGTTAAATTGCATTATTATTTTTTTTAATTTTCAGAAAATAATCCCTCTCCAAATACAAAAACACATCAACCTTATCTAGTATAATTCCTTTTATTTCACTGGGTGAATAGTGGCCAATGGAGGTCTTCTTGGAGTATCAACATCATTTGACTAATGGTGTGATGGCAGAAATATCAAACATTTGCTAAAAACAAGTTCCATCTTTTTGAACTCCAGCTAAAATTGATAACACATGTTAGTACCAAGTTCTGAGCAGAGACTGTGCCCCCAGCTTTCTGCTACTTTGAAGATCAGAGACTCTCTCACCTTCTCTTGTTTAAGACCATCAGGCTCAAAACGTATCATTAAAATTGTTTATGGCTCAATTCAAATAAATGAAAATATAATGATTGAATAAAGGACTTTCTCTAAAAGACTTGAAAATGATACATTATAACAGACCTAGTGTTTCAAGCATATAATTAATAGCAGTAGTTTAAAAAATTATCATTGAGCAAAAAAGGGAATTGTTTCAAGAATTTTTCTTTCTACACAGCCAAGATTAACTGATAAAATCTCAAGCTTACCAGAAGTGGTAATTTAGATTTTCATGGCTCTATTTCACTTAACAATGTATTCCTACATAGTCTTATTTGATCTTTAAAGTATCTGGAAATAGTGAAGTAGAACTGCTCTTCCAAATTACAGGTGAAGAAAATGAGTCCCTGTGACTGGTTTGATTCGCCAACGGTCTCACAACCAGTTGGGTCGAGTCAAAACTTAAACTCTGAACCCCTGATTCTTTTTTTTAAAGTTTGTTTGTTTGTTTGTTTGTTTAGAGAGCACACACACATTCAGGGGAGGGGGAGAGAAAGAATCCCAAGCAGGCTCCATGCTGTCAGCACAGACTGTTGGTTGAGTATCTGACTCTTGGTTTCAGCTCAGGTCAGGCTCGAAACCAAGAGTCAGATGCTCAACCAACTGAGATACCCAGGTGCCCCTGATCCTCTGATTCTTAATCCAGATACCGATATAATTGTTTTTTTTCCTTAAAACACAGGTTTGTTTATTAAATTATAAGCTCTACATCACTCTTGGTGTGTGTGTGTGTGTGTGTGTGTGTGTGTGTGTGTTTCTAAGCTTTGCAATTGGATTGTTTTAATAGTCATATATTCTCAGGGAACAAAGAAAATAACAGGAGTGGATGAATAACTTCTGGTGATAAAACTGCCTTATTTATATGTTAAATGTAACATATTAACTTTATTCTAAGGACTGCTGTTTCCTCTCCGATGTTATAGGGTACCAGACTTAGAGGTTTTAAATATGCCACTAAAAGAGTTCAAAATCTAATTCTAGGTCTGCTACCCTATTATGTTCACACTATATGAGATGACTGGGATCTGTATAGTCAGATTTGGCAGCCTCTTACATGCTTATATGACCAGGGAGATATATCAAATTTAGAACTTTCACCCTAAGAATAGGCAGTTGTAATCCATATTAGAATGTTACAGAATCAGACTTGAATAAGGTATTTAATGGATAATACCCGTGGTTTTTAAAGTCTTTTTTCCCTCAATGCAACCTTTTTTTTTTTTTTTTTTTTTTTTTTTGCATTTTAGTCTTGGGGATTGTTTTATGATTCTCTTTGTCAGCTGACCATAGTTCATATTTGATTATTTCATTTTTATATTTCAAGAAATCCTGCCATAATAATTATGGTTTAATATTGCTCATCATTCAGTAAATGAATTTATAGGTAACATCTAGTAAAATGTAACAAATTAGTTTCAATAATACATAACACTGGAAATCAAAAAATCAATTTACATTTGATAAAATATAAGACCCTATCAATGAATGTAAATTTAAACCTAATATTTAGTTTGTCATTTTTATCTCATTTTTTTCTTAGGTGTAGGTGTTGAAGTTAGGTGATAATTCTGCCCATGCTAAAATATAATGATTTTTTTCCATCACTCTGAGCGATACATGCAATTACACAACTGCACTTCATGCATTCAATTTAAAGAACAAACACTGAAGAAAGACCTATAGGAAGAAGATGTTGCTCTGTTCCTCATTCAATCAATCAATCAATCAATCAGTGTCTTTATTCCTTGACATTGGTAAATTAAGTATCCAGCATGATCCAGGTTCTATTTTAGTCACTGATTAGAAGTAACGTGGATTCTTGCCCTTTATGAGTGTTTACATTTTGTTTTAGATGTTAAGGGTTATTAATCTCCAGAAAATTAATCTCCAGAAAAATGTTGAAGCTTGAGGGAGTCTTTGGTATGATCAAATTATTAGGGAAAATTAAAAAAAAAATCAAGATATAAAAGAATAAGTAGAAGACAAGATGAAAATTAGAAACCCATTTTTGTTCACGGTTGGAGACAGAGGTGAAACCAACAGACCAAGTTTCCAAGCCATCTCTAGCACTTTCTAATTAGACAAGAGACTTGCTCTTTGTAGTTATTGTTTGTTCAAATGTAAAATGGAATTATTGTATCTAACTCACAGGGTAGTAGTGAGAATGAAATGATGTCCATAGTACACTTTCGGGCACATAATAGTGAATGCATAAAGAAAACCTTATGAAAACTGGGTTAAAAGAAAAATGGTTACATAAGTACAAATGCATTTCCTCCTTAGTGGGGCTCAAGATCTGGACAACCAGTCGGTGAGGATGCTATAAAGGAGACTAAATGGCTAATTGACTATTAAAACATTAAGTTGTATGGTCTGGCCCTGGAGGAACAAAGGATCCCAATCCTTACTAGTACTGTGTTTTTATCATTACTTAAAAAAATTAAAACAAGGTCTTCATCAGAAAATATTTCAGTGTTATTACTAGTATGGCCTAATTTTTAGGAGCATGAAGGGAGAAAATGCTTCTTACAACACTTAAGGTGGGCTTACAGTTTATGGTTAAATTCTACATTGCTCAGTTCTTAATCCCATTTATTATATTACAAACTCTAAAGGAAACCAAAGTACATTTCAATTATGCCATGCTCTTGTGAGAAAGGAACTGCCTTTTTAGTCACACTAAGATGAGAAGAGGTATTAGTCCCATTTGGAAAGTACTCCATGTAATGTTAAAGAAAAATATCATTGTGAAAAATTTAATGTGTAATGTCTGTTGGTAACCATAGAATATGTAAATGTGGTGCCAATGAATTATCCCCTAAAGGATGCCAAATTTCCTGCCATATGTTGTCTTTCGCTCTAAGTAGTTTGCTGCCAATTTAGCTTATTCTTCATCCTGTGCTCCAAAATCTCGAGGAAAAAAAAAATCCTAGAGCATTCTCAAGAGGTTTTCATTGGTATTGGAGCCAAAAATCACATATCTGCCTCACGGGATTCCTTTTGAGTCTGGCTGGAGAAACTATCATGGAAATAAGTTCAGATCTCTATCATGGGCTGTGAGCCAGAGTTTCCCCAGACCAGTCAAAAATCCATCTGGGACTCTAGATTAGAATTATTTGAAATCCACAGAGAACCAGGAAAAGGCCTTGGGTCTAATGTGATCCCACTCTTTACAGCTCAGAAGTATTCCCCAAACCCCCATAATTTCCCTAAAGCCAGGGGGGTAAAGATTTGGAAGTTTAACTAAAACTGGTGAACAGTAAAAGAAAAAGCAGCTAGCTGGGAGTTCCGCAATTCCTGTCAAAACTGAGTCATCGTTTTGCCTTGCTAGTCCACGTAACAGAGACTTCTCCACAATTCACTTAACTGCCTTTTCATCAATGTGTCTTAATGTGGTCCTTTCTTTTTAGCTCTTAATTTTTTTTTCAATTTTTAAGGATGTAGAGTAGTACTTTCAATATAATACTAAAGGCCTTTGCTTTCTTGTCGAAGAAAGACATGGCAACCCCAAATAGTCTCTGTGAGGACTGACATAGCTACGAAAAAAATGTCAAAATTCTGAAATGATTGAGTTAGGGTTTAAATAACCTCTGCTCAACATAGGCAAAAGTCAATCTTTTGGCTTGACTTACTTTTAGTAACAACTCCCTCCAATCGAATGATGTTGGGATGGTCAAATTGTCCCATAATGCTTGCTTCTCCCAGGAAGTCTCTCCTCTGCTTTTCTGTGTAGCCCACTTTCAGGGTCTTGATGGCCACTGAAATTTCTTTTTTTGAAGGGAGTTTTAAGCGACCGCTGCACACCTCTCCAAATTCACCTGTTAGTATAACAAAACGACAACAAAAGGTAAGGAGTTATATAATAAAAATATTATCAGCAGATAATAATAGATTTTCAGATACTATTAGCAGATAATGAGAGATAATAGACTGTTCCCTGTCAGTAATTCCATTCAAAGTATTTACACCTTTGACCTGCAAGATATACACTTAGATCTCCAACTTAATTTAGAACATGATAATTGGAGACTCCCTAAGAAGCCCCAGAATATCCAGAACCTAGTAGGAAATGGACCTTGTGAGTAGCCTCATACATTTTGAAGTACCACACTGTGAACAATATAATATGAAAGAGCAGGAGGAAAGTAGGAAGGCTATATCTAACAGGGTTTTAGCTCCTTGTTCTAATAGCCACCATCTCCTCAGGTTAATCAACAGACCAACATAGATATTATCGGTTGAGCAATGGATTAAATTTCAGATGTTTCTAGTCATTCTGTTATTAATAAGAGGACCAATTTAGTTATATACTCAGACTCTCTTAAAATGAGAACAGAAGCATCTGCTACCAATTCATTTTATTGGAGTATTGGCATGTTGCATTATTGACATACGAGTTGTAAAGTTCTCTGAGCTTCTGGAAGGAAGATGAATATACTCTTTTCAAAAAAAGGTAGCATATTTTTTCTACAGAATCACTGTAAATATTTTCAAAGTCTTCAATAAAAAATCTTGTTTTAAATGTACAATTAATCCAGAATCTACTGAATTTGGAATGTTGGTAACATTTAAATAGTCTAATCCTACTGGTATAAAATTGCCTAGAACTAGTTTGGGCACTATCTTCATATATATTGCTATTGAGAAGATTTACCCATAACTCTTTCATCCTATTTTGAACTTCCTGAGAGCAGAGGCCCTTTACATTCATTTCTCTGTCCCACTGCTTGTCATGGTAATTGCCACAAAGTAGTACCACGCATAGAATGCTCCTTGTTCAGAGAGGAATTCCTAATATTGTGCAGATTACTAGATCTGATTTGTACAACACTTTAAAAAATGTTTTTTTAATACCAAATGAGAGATTTTTCTCAAAAAGATTAATTGCATAATTCATTGTTAGGCTGTCTGTGGAATGGCAGAGGATTCTTGGTCCAACCTTCTCACTGTGAGTTTTTGTACAAGCTCCATGCCCCATGGCTCAGCCAGAGAGAAGCTGTCAAGAAGTGAGATGCTTCTTCTCTATATTTTGTTCAAACAAGTGGTTCAACCCACAAAAGCAGCAGGTTGTCCTATTGATTTACCAGCTGCATTACTACAAATGACTTGCTTCTCTCCAGGAAGCTCTAAACTTCCCCAGACTTGACCCCTTTCTCAGGAATCCACTTTTGTCACTGTTTCAAAACCATGACTTATGCTGTAACTTGTCAAAGTCACATAAGGTCCAAAAGCAGTTATTTATACATTTTAAAAATAAATACCCATCAGTTGGCAACACTATGACCGATACCGAAAAACACAGAGTTATAATGCTAAATAAGGCAGATCTAATTTCTTCCCTTTGCAGGAATACAGAGAAGATAGCAATATCTGTGGCTAGAGTGTTCTTTAGGATTATAGGGAGAATCAGGGGTAGAGTTTGAGAACATTCATTGATCTTTTGAAATCCAAGGAAGAATATGTCATTATAGAGTGTGAATATTAGGAGAATTGTAATGCAGAGTAAATTATTGTTAGAATCTATAAGCAATACTAAGACTTCCTTTCCTTATACCGGGCTATTGGAACATTGCCAGAGAGCTCCAGTTCATGCTGTATAAACATTAACTTTGAGCAAACCATAAGAAAGCATCCATAAATACATTTCTATTTTCTGAAAGAAAGTTCTGCTGTTATCATGAGTCAATATGCTGCAATGGACCATGTATTAAATTTTGATGTTATCACCACTTATTCAATGTGACAAGTCACTTGTCAGCAGATTGCAGGACAGATAATACAGTGCTGTAGGACACAGAATGGATTCTAGGGCCTAATTGCCTCTGTCACTTACTGTGATTTTGAACTGGCATCTTTTTTCAAAATATTTATTTATTTATTTTGAGAGAGAGAGCATGCATGTGTGTGGGGGAGGGGCAGAGAGAAGGAGGGAGAGAGAGAATCCCAAGCAGGCTCCAGGCTCATGAACCTTCACATCATGACCTGAACTGAAATCAACAGTTGGATGCTCAACTGACTGAGCCAATCAGGTGCCCCTTGAACCAATGTCTTAACCTCTCTGTACCTTTCTCTCCTTATCTATAACATGGGAACACCAATTGCATCTAACTCATGAGGGTTTTTTTTTGTAATTAAATGAATTAATGTATGTAAAGATGCATAGTGTAATCTATGTGTTAGCCACTATTTTCTTCTCTGAGTTCAGACCCACCTTAAGAAGGATAAACTATCTATCTACTGCTAAAGAGTTAGATCACATTGAAGAATGAATACAAAAATGCTTTTTAAAATGTCAAATTCTGTATTAATGTTAAGAAGAGATGGTTGTGATGATGATGGTGATAACAAGGTTAATGTCATGCTGGACAAGTATTTGTAAAGGGCAGCATTTTGTAAAAGTCCTTCACTGGAGAGATCAGAGGAAGAGTTCAAATTTCAAGTGGGTCAATTAGCATTCCTTTCCTTCTCAAGGAAATATTTGACATATGTAAATGTATATCTACCTTCAAAATTCAGAAAATGTTTCAGTAATGCTAATTTTTAAAAACCCCCAAACTCTGAAATGTGATTATTTCATCCGATAAATACTAGAAATGGTCACCAAGATGTTATACTAAACATAGAAATGTTAAACATTAATTCATTTATCTTCCTAATCAACAACTGTGTTGGAAAAATTAACAAATTTGGGCAAATGCAATGCCCGATCTTTCCACCTAGCCAAATTTTACATGGTCTTATTCAATTTGCTCTGAACCTATAAGAAAACACACACACACACACACACACACACGAACACAAAAAACAAAAACCTTAGATCCTGTCATTTCTAAGTAAAAGCACAACTATAATATCACTTGGACAGCACTGCTTGATTGTTCAATCCAATAACTGCAGTAGTTTTCATTTGTCCTTTGAAATAAATTATGTTTTATGGGACTGGGTACACTATATTCTGATTTAAGATGCACAACACAAAATTGTTCAAAATAAAATTTCTTACACTCATTTCATCTAAAATAGAAGAAAAAATCTACTTGTGTTTAAGTAGAATGATACTCTTCCCTCACTTCACATTCCATTCTCCTACTCTTTTAATAAAAGAAGCATAATGAAAATACATATTGAACAATTTTGATGTGTCAGCTAAGCCCTGGTCACAAATTATCTCAATTAATCCTCACAAAAATGTTAGAAGAAGGCACTAGTGTAATTATCAGTGTCTAATATGGAGTTTGAAGTTGGAAAAAACAAAGATTCAAATTTTGGTTTCCCAACGAATAACCATGTGCCTATAGGCCATTCAGATTTTTAGATCTTGTTTTCTCATCTACAGAAATGGAGACAATAACTATCTAAAATTAAATATCATGTGAATGCCTAGCATAGGAGTTAAATATATTCTACCTTCAGAAATTTTCAGTATTTAATCCTGAAATACTGGTTGGATTGAAGAGTAAAACTGGGAATTTTAGTCATTGTGCATTCCATTCTTAAAAAATTTACTACTTTGAGAAAGTTAATTTGTGGCTTAATTTTAATTTTGTTATTTAAATTTGTTATTTGTTATTTTGTATAATTCTTCTGATTCTCCAATGTATAAATGAGAGTTTCTGTTATTCCTGTTTTTCTGTATGAAACCTCTTATAGAAAATTAGAGAATTAGCCCACACAAATAGGGTCTTTCTTCATATTTGACTGTGAAATTTCTGTCATTGACCACAAAATTCAGCCTCTTAACAATGGAGATAACTGCTAATCAATTTAGTATAATTATTAATTTTTTATGCACATTACTTTAAAAATTTTTAAAGGATATAGGAAATGAGTAAGTGTATAAATGCAAGAAGGCTTGCCATGAATAGGTTGTTATTGGAGTAGTTGTGGAAATGGGTAGTATTATACTATACTATCCATTATACTATTAGACAATTTCAGCTACTTTTGTAGATATTTTATATTTTGCAAAAGAAAATGTTAAGAAAAATTGATAGCTTTCAAAATCTTGATTTCATATTCTACCCTTGAAAGGCTAATCAAGACAGACTAGAATTGGATGCATACAATATTATACTGAAATCTTCCAGAAGAATAATCGACCTTGAAGATATACTTGTTTGCAAACAAAACAGGCATAGTTTTATTGTCCTTAGGAAAAGGAAAATAAGGAAAATGAGGATATTGGTTGCAAAATCCTGAAAATGGAGCACATTTTTTACAAATATGTTTGAAGAAAGAAATGAACAAAGTTGATCTGTCCTGATCTTTCATGAGCATCAGGGACTGATTGTTCAATGATTCAGTGTAAGTAGCCTTTCCTTTTATTTATCAGATACCATTTTGTAAGGTTTATTTGAGAGAGAGAGAGAGAGAGAGAGAGAGTGCGTGAGCAGGGGAGGGGCAGAGAAAGAGGGAGACATAGAATCTGAAGCAGGCTCCAGTCTCTGAGCTGTCGGCACAGAGCTCAACGCGGGGCTTGAACTCACAAACTGTGAGATCATGATCGGAGCCAAAGTAGGACACTCGACCTACTGAGCCACGCAGACGCCCCTCAGATACCATTTTTAATGAGTGCGTCTTGTCTCACACCACTGTGTTCTAGCGTTATCAGTAACATCTCTCTAGATAAGCTTTTACTAGTGGAAAGGGTCCCAGAGTTCAAGGTCCCCATGTGTCTGTCTGGCCTCTAGACACTGGCTGAGCATAAATGAGTTTCTCCTTCTCATATCGTTTGATTGTGCAAAGTCTTTGTGCTATGTATGCTCCTGAGGTTTCCATGCTGGAGAATAGTGCACTCTTGTGGGACAATAGTAACACCAGAGCTACAAGAACCATGTGCACCAAAGAGCAGTGTACAAAGCAGAAGAGTACAAATGAAAGACAGTAATCGAGATTTACTTGTGTTCACTGGATTAGCACAGATATATGATGAATGTGTGTATTCTTAAGTCTTAATTGTGGAAAAAGAAGCGCATGCTTTATTTTCCTTTTATGAATTACTAGTTTCATATTTGAATATCACCAGCACAGGTGAGTTTTAGCAGGCTGAAATACTAATAAAGTTAGAGGAGAAGATTTACTAAATTATCATTTCATTTAGATAATATGAATTACTCAGATTTTCCTGCTTGAATAATAAATACTGCTACCTTTCTAAATACTGCTTTGTTGTATAGAAAAACAGAGAAAATTATATGCACATTTGTGTAAAGAGGCATCCGTCATAAATATAGTACTTGAAGGAAACATGATCTGATGCTACTCACTATTCAATGAGCTGGTTTCTCAGTCTTTCTATTTCCCACATCAACATAACTACTTTGCATTTGTTTTTAAAATAATATTGAAGAACGAGATGGTGGAGCAGAACTATTATACAAGATTGTTTATTTTCACTTTTGAGTAGTAGTTTTAATCAAATGCACACTGAATGTCAGTGGATGTCCCTGTGTTTGTGTGTAAATGTAAAAATCGTTTTATTTTATAAGTGTCTGTAACTTTTATTGGAAAAAGGCAACTGCTATTCACAGTCACTCCAGAGCTGTTTGTTAATGGGATTATAATTGAGTCCATTAATGATTAGATTGAAGATGTATCTATATGAAAACAAACTTCGACAAAAATTTAAACTATATAAAGTTATAGGCAAGTATTAAAATGGAGCACTTTATGTTATTTAAACTATCCACTCAAAATAGTTTTGCGGAAGTTTGTGTAAAATGCGTCATTGATGATTTTACTTTGTGTCGCCTTTTTACTGTAATTCCAAAGAGGATTCTAAAATTGCCTGTTTTACAAACTCAAAATTTTCACTTAGTGAGCTTGTTTAAAGTAAGACGCACTTTTATCCTGTTATCCCTGTTTAGTCAAGTAGGCTTTGTGACACATGATCGGCATAGTCAGGGGAAGACTGAGCTATTGAGGCTGCCGCCTCTGAAATTCAATAAATAAAAAGCTGGCCATGGTCTGTGAGTCTGCAAGTCTGGCACCTTTGAAATCATTACATTCCATTAAATACTCCTTCATTTATTTATTGCCTGCCTTTGATGTTGAAATCAGAAAAATGTCCCTTTTCACAGCAGTATAACTTAGGCTTGAGAAATTGCACATTCTTAGGCAGCATTCTTATTCATAGTTGCAAACTTGTAATTAACATGTAGATAGACAGTGGGGTTACTGTGGTGGTTACCTGCTCCAACAACTTTGTCAATGGATATGTTGGTGGCATCCAGTTCCTTAGCAAACTCATGAACCGCTTGGGTAGGGTCTTCGTATGTGTGTGGGTCAACATAAGTCCTGAGACCTGGAAGTTTTACTGTTTAAGGGAAGGAAGAAAGGCATTATTGTAAAAACTGATTTATAAAAACTTTACTGAGAAAATTTTATAAGCATATTATTAGTGAAAAAATATCCCTATTACCATAAAGTGAACCAACTGTTTATTCTTCAATTGGCAGAGAGGCTGGACTATGCATTGAACGATTTAAGAAACAAAATTCCCCATAATGAAACAAAGAGGAACCACAATGAACTTTCTCAGCAAAAACACTACAAGGAGAATGAACATTCAAAAAGGGTAATCTCAAGCAGAAGATTGAGTAGGTCCAGTAATTATACCATCAGCCATAGTGAGTGCATGCTATGACACATTTATGATTCTACAAATAGTGCCGTAAACAAGTATTTATGAAAATGCCACATCTGACAATAAATCAAAGGTTGGGAAATATTTTCAAAAGGCAGTACAGTGACTAAAATTATAGATAAATTAATTAAAGGATATAAAACGGCATGTCTTTTGTCTGACACTATTCTGCTCTTAGTAACATTCACAATCAAACTCATCCTTTTTTATTATAGATATACTTAAACCTGTGAGGATATGCATATATGATATGGGTATTATATGAATATACTAACATAATATAAAATTACCGAAATCTTAGCTGTAATTATGCTTAGCTGAAAAGCTACAGCATAAAGGCAATATAAATTCTCTATATTTTAATAATGGTGCCAAAAAGCTAAATCCCAAACATAAATTACATTTTTAGCCTATTAGCCTATTAGCCTATTAGCCTCCTTCATAATATGTATATTTATTTAATAATTCTGAAGGTGAAAATTTTTTGTGATGTTCTATAATTAAAATAGCATGGATAAAAGATACAGGAGAATCATTTTGGATTTGATTTAATATTAATGAGATTTCTATTATTTGGAAAAAATAAGTCATATTAGAAATAATTTGGAATGTTTAATAAACTAAATTTCTCTACAGTAAAATGAATTTTTTAAGTAAGCTTTATGCCCAATGTGGGGCTTAAACTCATGACCTGGAGAGATCAAGAGTCGTATGTTCTACCAACTGAGTCAACCAGTCACCCTTAAAACTAAATTTTTATAAAAGGGAACTTAGGATCTATTAAAGTACATAAACATGATCGAACACTAAAAGATATAGTATATGTATTTATATGATAGATTTTTGTTTTTAATTTTGGTAATTTTTTTAAAATTGGTAAAAAGTATTGTTTTAGCAAGGGGCAGGAATGCATAATAGTGATTGTTTTTTCATTTATGACCCTATATATTGAAGGATACTTTTTATCCTAAAGTAACAAGTAAAATCAGATGTTATCTTTTACAGTATCCCTTTATAATGAAAGCATCTTAATGGCAAATTGCAACTGAACATTCAGTGATGACCAAAGAGGTCTCTGACTCATTTTGTAGTTTGCATGAAATGGATGTAGAGACTGATGACAGCAATTATTCCAGAGAGCCTTCAGCACGATGGACAGTAGGCCAACGGGTCCAGCATTTCATGGTTCGGGCTGAGAAATGATCAGTTCATTGACATACAGGACATCTTCATGAATTCCCTTCTTACACCACATAATAAGTTATGTTCCTGCAAAGTATCCATAAAGGTTTCAAGAGACGAAATAGAGGCATAAGAATAAAAAGATTATAAAAAATAAGTGGTGGTTGGGAAGTAAAAATTCAATTTTCCTCAGTTACTTCTCCAGATGATTTTTGAGACTCTAGAATAGAAATGGGAGGGTCAGGAAGCAAATAGAGAAGAAAGGCTAAAGCTCCTCCTACTTGGCCTGTGTTGACATTGGGACTCTATGCAATACAACAGCCTCTCCATCCTGAGGCCAAGTGCAGATTATCGAGAAGACACCAATTTGAAGGTTACCTCCACAGAACTGGGGAAATGACAAGTCCTTTGCTCTTGCTTTGGGTAAACTGTGAGTAGAGCAGCTTTTGAAGTAAGAACTTTTGAAGCTTTTCTATTCTGAACAGCTCAGCAAAAAGAATTACCTAGGTGTCAGAGAACGAAAGCTCTTGAATACTTGTTATTCAAGTGCTCGGCACAAGTGCCTATTATGGTGTTAATGCTCAATGAATGATAGAGATTACGGACATTGTATGTATTTTGATGTTAAGAATGTTTATTCAAATTATTAATATGATTGAGGTTTCTGGAGACAGGATTTGGGCCAGAAATGTCCATTCCTTTTGAGCTCCCAGATCAGTTTGTAAGCTTCTGCCATTATTGTAAACATCATTGCTTCCTATAAAAACACATGGCAGAGTCACTCTAGTTCAGTGGTCTATTATAATTTATTATTTCACTAAAACTATTTCTAATATTATCAGTACTAAAACACTTTACCCTTAAAACAAGCAAACAGATTAAGGAAAGCTATGATACTTTTCTTGCTTAAGAGTAAGGAAAACAGCAAAAGTAACTGTAGACTTACTAAAATATGTTAGGGAATAAAGTTCTGCCGGAATCTTTTTGTATAATAAGTTTAGTTACATTTTAATAAAAGCTCACATCAAAGGGAGACTGGGATATATGATCATCCAGTTTTGATTTATCTCTAGTAATTGTACAGTAAAGGACCAGAAGATAAGGAAATTTAGTATTCCTTTTCAAGTAAAAAAAATAAGGTAAAAATTGGGGCACCTGGGTGGCTCAGTCAGTTCAGTGTCCGACTTTGGCTCAGTTCATGATCTCATGGTTCCTGGGTTCAAGCCCTGCATCGGGCTCTGTGCTGATAGCTCGGAGCATGGAGCCTGCTTCAGATTCTGTGTCTCCCTCTCTTTCTACCCTCCCCCCACTCTCTCAAAAATAAATAAACATTAAAAAAATTTTTAAGTAAGGTAAAAATTATTTTTAAAAAAATGAAAATTTTTCTTGTAAACAATTACAAATGTGTTAACCTTGCTGAACTTAAGGAAATCAATTTGGAAGCAATTTACTAGTATCAGAATTTACAAAGACCATTATAAAGTGAGTTGTCAGAAACAATGTCTAACATTTTAAATAAACACTAGCTTTAAACAGCTTTGAATTGTGCTTTAAAGTGACCCTTCTATACCTGTCAGCCCTAGAGAGTATATGTATCACTAAATAATCTGAAAATTCAGTCGCCTTTCCCTACTAAAATCAAATTCATTGCAATTAAATAAAATCATATAAATTGCTTTTCTATCCACATGAAATTTGGGAAACAATACAAATATAAACACACACATCCCCAAGTTAAATGGCCTGTTCACTGTGGGAGCTTTGGCTGCTGACTTTTAACTGCTGACCCCAGAAGTGCCAGGAATCAGGTGATGCAGGATACAAGGCACATAATCCCTTCACACCAATAATTAAGGGCAACATACAGAGTAACTGGGCTGTGTCAAGAAAACCAGATAATAAACACATGCACACGTGTTAAGCTGTACTACTTTACAGCTCGTTCTGTGCAAACACAATAATTTACATTTCCATTTTACCAGCATGAGCTGCCCTAAGGATAGCAAAAAATAAAAAGGCCTAGCCAGAGAGGGCAAGGGGACAGGATCTTAGGAGGTGAAACACATTTCTTTCCTTTTGAAGCAATATTATAGGATTTGTAACAAGACTGGAGGGAATAGTTCATAGCTAGAGCTTTTTAAAGTAATACCAAATAAATGGTCTGAAATAAACCAGCTGTAGCACTAAGACTCAGAAAGTTTATGACATGCATATAAGTTATTTTATGCCCTTACAGCTAGGATAAAATGCATTTCTTTTTTGTTTGTCTATCATAAAGACATTGTACATTTGAAGAAAATTAAAGTTTCAACCAACTCCACTAGAAAAACCAAGAGCTAAAACAGATTGGAGTGATAGAGGAATGTGCTTACCATTGAGACACAGAAATTTATCATTGTTCCAAATTCATGAGATTTACAATTCCGATATTAAAAGACCCAAATCAGTACTGTTTTACTCTAAAGACAATATTTACATTGACTATCCAACTCAAATTAGGAACAGTTTAATCCACAGGAATGTGACTGCTCTAATTTATGCACGGCAGCTGTGACTCACTGTTTTTGGGGGGGGACCATGAAAAAAAGCTACATAAGCCTCCTGCAATTTGTTCATTCATTCTCTTAAAGTAATCTAAAATGATGAGATGTTGCCATGAGGAAGGTAGCGCTTTGGCTTTTGTGAATTATTCTGTGATGACTACAATGAGAAGGATAGAACAAACAATGCCCTTTGTAAACTGTCACTGTGTCCAGCTCACATCAGTTTACATTTTGGAACACATTCTCTTTTTCTTTTTTTGCAAGCTACTGTGTGCCTCCTGCATGTTAGCAACAGGTAATCAAGCTGTTAACTTGAGTTATAAGGGGAGCTATAGTTTTTAGATGCAAAGCCAATGACGGATATGAAGTATCATGCTGAACTGAAAATAATTTTACAAGGCAATAGCGAATCAAAGAAAGTGATGCTTACAAGACTACGTCAGTCATATTGAGACGATCTGAGAGCACGAAAGTATGAGTTTAGTCTGCACTAATTTCCATAAGAACATGCTATTCCCTTTGAGTCCACTGATTAGTAATTGCCACATCGTTTGGAAAATCAAAATGCCTGGGATGATTTGTTTTGCCAGAAGAAGAAAAAAAAGAGTCAGTCCTCTTATTAGATATAAACACTTTGTTTCCCAAAAGACTATTTCCTTTAGAAAATATTAAAAGGAGACGAAATTGCTTGGTATTAACATATGAGGGAAAAGTGCTGGCTTTCCGACCAGTTAGGTATCGTGTAACTCCAAAATAAACAGTTTATTTTAAAGGCTCTCTCCTGGTTGGTTGACAAAATAGACTACGGCGTTTCACATAAACAGAGGTTGTTTATATTTATTTGGGAGTTCGGAAAGGGACAAGGTTCCTATTTAGATTTTAGCGAAGGACGAGAAATAAGGAAATGGAAGATACGCTTTGCCTTTCAGCTACGCAGAGCTGACTACAGTACACACTCCCCATCATGTACATTATTTGGCTATAAACCATAGGTTATCCTTCACTTTGCTGAAGGATGCTGAAATGTGACCATGCAAAAATTACTTCATGCAGAGCCATGAATTTCCTTCCCCATTTTAAATTAATTTAATCTACTCAATTCTTTCCTAAAACTCCTTTTACATTCTCTGCTTTGTGGGGAAGTTATCCAATTATGTATCAATAAGGCTAAAACTAGAACGGTGAAACCAAAGCACCAAAACAGCTTAGGAACTTACAATGTCCATTCCCAAAATGAAGTCTTTTTTCATCAGCACCATGTTTTGACTTGTTATAGCCACAGAACCTGGAGGGAAGTCAGGGGAAGAGAACACAGAAAGAAAATATATGAAAGCAATTATCTATGCTCAGAATGTGCAAAGCACAAAAAAAAAAAAAAAAATAAGGCATTTTCCTCAAACAATTAAATGCTTTAGTGAAAGTTTAATGACTTCATATTTTCTAAATCCTTTATAGAAAGCCTCTTTCTCTGGGGACTCTGGAAAGCTGCCTAATGAGGAGATATGCAGAGTTGCTTCCCCACTGTGCAGACCCCTTCAGTTCAGTTTTTATAATGGCCTTAGAAAGTGTTTATAGTATTTTTTTTTTAACAACTGCTGTTAGAATGAATGAAGGGTAAAGTCTCCATTGTCGGCGATTAGTGCTGTGCTGCCTTACCAGTGTTCTGGGTGAGAAAGTGGCAGGGAAATCTGGGGTGTATTTCAAGAGTGAGAGAACAATTGGAAAAAGAGAGTAAAAACCGCAAACTAGGTCAAAAGGGAGAAGTGGTATGAGGTTGAAAAGTGGGGCAGGAATTTCATGGATTAAAAAAAAAAAAGAAAATCAAAACTAAAGATGGAGAAACAAAAGAAAGGGAAGGGAAGAAAGAATAGATACAAGCAGAGACATTCTTAGTTGTTAAAATACTTCATTGACCACAGTCTTCAGATTGTAGCCCAATTCAGGGGAGCGAGCAGAGCAATAATGAGTGGTCGTAAAAGAGACCGCAAACTCACCTCCCTATCAAAACGTAGGTGACCACTGTGAGGAGAATAATGGCCACTGCCGCTGAAATGGCAATCATTACCACTTGGCTGTTTTCACCGGAGATGGAGAAAGCTGGGGGGTGGAGGAGAAAAAGAAGAAAAGGACAGGCATTAACACACCATAACTAACATCGGCATGGAAAAGCTGATAAACTCAGTCGTAGTTACTCTGGTTTTACCTAAAACGTGGCTTCCTGCTTCATACAGTATAAACAGAATTCCCCACGTTAGTGTAAAAACAGACAGTGCCTATAAGGGTGCTTGAAATTTCCAATTAATAAGATAAGATACTCTCTTTCAATGGCATCAATCAAATGCTACTTGAGTGCAGACTCTGCGAAACATCCTGGACTGGTTTTCTGTAGGCTTACTGCAAAGAAACTCATTGGATACACCAGAAGTTATCAGAGGAACACAGTGAACAGGTCAGATTTCCCTGAATGAAATTATAAAAGATCCCTAATTTTTTTTTTTAATGTTGATTTATTTCTGAGAGAGAGAAGACAGAGCACGAGTGGGGGAGGGGCAGAGAGAGAGAGGGAGATACAGAATCCCAAGCAGGCTCCAGGCTCTGAGCTGTCAGCACAAAGCCCAGCATAGGGCTCAAAGTGACAAAAGTTGAGATCAGACCTGAGCTGAAGTCTGATGCTTAACCCACTAGGCCACCCAGGTGCCCTAAAAGCTTTCTAAACAAGCTTAATTATTTTGCAATATCTAGAGTTATTAAAATGTTTTTTTTTTCTCGTTTTTTCGTTTTTTTTTTTTTTTTTAACACATACCACCAACAAATTGCTCTCCTACCTTTGTGAATGTCTCATCACTCACTCACCTAAAAATAGTCCGGGAGTCAAACCTGGCCTGCTACCAGTTTTTGTATACCTCAGGAGCTTAGAATGGTTTCACATTTGCTTCATGGTTGTAAAAAGTCAAAAGAAGATTTTTGACACGTAGAAATTATGTAAAATTCAAAATTTGGTGTCCATAAGTAAAGTTGTATTGGAGCACAGCCACATTCATTTGTGTATTATCTATGGCTGCTTTTATGCTACAATAGCCAAGTTGAGTAAGAGCACAGAGGCTGTCTACACACACAGCCTAAAATATTTATTATCTAGCCCTTTACAGAAAAAGTCTACTGACCCTTGAGCTAGACCAGTGCTTCTCTAACTTCAATGTTCATTCAAACCACTTGGGAATCTTGGAAAAGAAGTTTCTGATTCAGTCGGTCTAGAGTGGGGACTGAAACTGCTTTTCTTTTCTCTTTTTAAATTTGTTTTATTTTATTTTAGAGGGGTGTAGGGGAGAGGGCAGAGAGACAGAGAGAGAGAGACAGAGAGAGAGAGAACCTTAAGCAGGCTCTAGACTCAACATGGAGCTTGGTGCGGGGCTCGACATGGGGTTCAATCCCATGGCGCTGGGATCATGATCTGAGCCAAAATCAAGAGTTGGACACTGAGCCACCCAGGTGCCCTGAGACTGTGCTTTCCTTATGAGCTTCCAGTGATGCTGATGCTGGCTGATTCCAGACCATGTTTCGAGTAGCAAAGACAGAGAACACAAATACAAAATCACCTTGTCTTCTCCCTCACCTCATCATTCACTATCCAATTAATCACCAAACTGTTTTAAGTGTTTTTTAGTTCTTCTGGATTACAATTAGAAAATCCTAATTGGTCTTTATTTGCATGTCTTTCCTATCTTTTATCTGGCCAGTAGAATATTCCTTCTAAACCATCAATTTGATCATGCTGTTGTCATGCATAAAAGTTTTGCAGGGCTCTCCATCACTTTTTAAAAAAAAAATTTTTTTTTAACGTTTATTTATTTTTGAGACAGAGAGAGACAGAGCATGAACAGGGGAGGGGCAGAGAGAGAGGGAGACACAGAATCTGAAACAGGCTCCAGGCTCTGAGCTGTCAGCACACAGCCCGACATGGGGCTCGAACTCAGGGACCGTGAGATCATGACCTGAGCCGAAGTCGGACGCTTAAGCGACCAAGCCACCCAGGCGCCCTCTCCATCACTTTTAAGGTAAAATGCAAATTCTGTAGCAGAGCAGGTAAAGCCATTGAAGATCCTGTTCCTTGCCTACACCTCCAGCCTCATCTGCTATTAAACTCCATAAGCATCCTAATATCTAGACTCTAAAATATACGCAGCTTCCGGAACAAGGCCTTTCACATGCTCGTATTTTAACATATATTGCCCTTGTAGTAAATGCTGATTGAACAAATGAATGAGCGGTGTATCTAAAGAGCTTAGAAGAGAGAGTGTGATTATTTGAATACTATCACCTCTCCAGACGCCATTATCAAATGTTCAGCCTGATCAAAATCTAAGTTTGGAAGGATTTCTTGAAAATAATGCAGTTTTAGGGAGAGCTAAATGATGCAAATAAAGAGACATGGCAGATGGGCTGTAAGAAGTTTTCCAAGCATCTGAAAATAAGAGCTCCAAGTGTGGTAGGATGGCATCCTCATAATATAAACTGCTGCAAGCTCTTTATTCTTTACTACCAGCAAACTGTTTACACCACTGTGGCAGGCACGGGAGTGCCTGCTCGCATCTTCCCACTGCCAAATTTGCAGCGGGCAGACAGCCTCCAGCTGCTGCACCTTCAGGACCCACCGCAGCCTTCATGCACGGGCCACCCTCCCCTCCATGACTAAACACTACAAGGGGACTGGAGCCAGGCCCTCCCTGCTCAGTACAGGACTCCTCTAAGGCAGTCTTCACTCTGGGGCTCCCCACCGCTTGCGGGACCCCCAGGGGAAACCCGAAGAGCTGCGCTGCTGGCTGAATCTCCTCCTTCTCCACTCTTCTCTTTCCCTCCACCTCTTCACAGACGCTGACAGACATCCCAGCAAGAGGTGCAGCCTGACCGCTTCTGTTCTTCCCGCCTCTTTGCTCTCTCTGCATTTTCCCCTATAAAGCTCATAGAAGTCCATCTTAACATCTCTCTCCCAGAACCCCTGGACGGATACATATCTATCCATTGGATACAGATCCGTGATTAGTTTGTAAAGTAACTTAACCTAGTGATTCAATAATGCTCCGTAAACCTATAATAATAACTCTATCTCATGCTTTCCATGTTGTACGTACATCGTAGTAACTTCTAAAGTGCAGCAAGGTCTGCATTCTCTGTGAAGTTTAGCCAGGAGGTGAGATAAATGTCAATGAAACTGGGAGAGGAAGCATGATAGAAGGAAGAGGAATTCTCTGTTTCTTTTTCTGTCACAGACAGAATTAAATTAGGACACCTCTGCAATGTCCTCCAGCTCTAAATATCTATGAATCCTGGGGACTACCTAAGGCACATAATCAAAATGGATCATTTTTGTTAGTGAAATTAGCAAACATTTATAATGAGGGATTTTGAATAAATGCATTATAGAGTTGTCTAAAAATGTTACGTGGAACACTTTTAAAAATTGCTGTCTATTACATGTCTTAGAAACTCATTTTGAATATGTTTTCCCACAAGCAAACTGCTTCCCCTGTTTCTGGCCACTTCCCATTTAGAACATCCTGCACATACAGCCGACCTTCTCTCCCTAAAGCAGACTGGTTAGGAGCTCAGTCTCGTGAAACAGAATGCTTGGATTTGCACTTATTTTGCTGTGTGACACAAGATCACTGTTGCAAGGATTAAATGGGTTAATACAAGCAAAACACTTAAAATAGTTCCAAGCACTGAGTAAGTGCTTAATAAATGTTATCTATTTTTATTATTTCATTTCTCCAGTAAAAAACTGGCAAAAAGTGCTGTGGATTCAGTTTCTGCCCAGTGAGGGTTTCCAGACAGTTGACTTGTCTGTTTTCCCAAGCACGTCAGTTTCATTCTGTTTGTACTTCGTGCTTTGGAGATGCCACCTTGACTCTAGGGAAGCCCCTTTACTCCTATGAACTCTACAATTTCAGCATAATATCTTTTTTTTTTTTTAATGTACATCTGCAGCACTAGATTAGTACTCCAAAATTTGGAGATTCTAGGTTCACTGACTCTACTTCCTAGTTATGCAACCCGAGAAAAAACACACATAAACTCTGTCCTAAACCATGTATAAAGGAAATAATAGTACCGGAATAACTTATGGAACAGGATCAAATAAAATGCTTATGAAAGTGCTTAATGGGTCCCTGGATGGCTCGGTGGGTTAATCGTCCAAGCCTTGATTTTGGCTCAGGTAATGATTTCAGGGTTCCTGTCAGTGCAAGCCTGCTTGGGATTCTCTCTCTCTCTCTCTCTCTCTCTCTCTCTCTCTCTCTCTCTGCCCCTCCCCTGCTCACTCTTTCTCTCTCTCAAAAAAACAAAAACAAAAAACTCAACAAAAAAGAAAGAAAATGCTTAATATATTATCACATAAATACATAGGTTCTCGAATCAGACCTGTCATTAACCAATTGTGTGATTTTGGAAAGCTTACTTAAACCTCTCTATGCCTCAGTCTCTTTGTGAAATGAAGATGATAATAACTATAAAAAATAAGACATTTTGGGGCCCCTGGGTGACTTAGTTGGTTAAGCATCCGACTTCTGCTCAGGTCATGATCTCCCCGTTCGTGAGTTTGAGCCCCGCGTCGGGCCCTGTGCTGACAGCTCAGAGCCTGGAGCCTGCTTGGGATTCTGTGTCTCTGTCTCTCTCTCTCTTCCCCTCCTCACTAACACTCTGTCTCAAAAATAAACATTAAAAAAAAAAAGATAATTACAAAAAATATTATCTAAACTCCAGGTAAAAACCCACTTTGTTCTACTAAGAAATATCTATATGTGTTATGAAAGATAACTTCTAATATAATTTTTAAAAATAAAAACTAGAAAAAAATTAGAATAAAGAGCAAAATGTTAAAGAAATACAAACATCAGTCTTTTATTATATATATATATATATTTTAAATATCAATATATAACAAGACTCTTAAGTTCTTAGAACGAATTTTTATGAATACATCATTCTGATTAAAAAAACAGAGAGTTGATTTTGTCTTTTTTTCTCCCTAGGACAAAAGATACCTTTTTTTCTCATCCATATTTAAAGTCTGGAAGAATTCTATGGTGAAAAAGAGTAAACTGAGTTTTTAAAATATCAAACCGTACCACTCAAAGATTTTTATAAATGAGGAACATGATGTTAAAAAGCTCATCTTTTCCTTCTTACTCTTTTTTCATCTGCTGTATCCATCAGTGGAAGTATTGCAAATATAAAACTTATTTGGCAAAACCCCCAAACCCTGTAATTTTCAAATGGAATATTTCTTAAACCTCAGACACGGAAGCCCCATTAGAGGTTCGTGCAGAATGCTGCCACAGCAGTATCTGTAGTAAATCTGGAATCACATTAGTATATTGGGATTTGTTGTTCCCTTTGAAAATTTACATATCACCCAGAGTTAAGTGCTGTTTAAAAACAGAAAATATGTTTATCTAATGGTGATCTGACCCTCCTGCCCCTTGATATACCTAATTTCTACCACAGGATATAATGAACATGTGTTTTTTCGCTTTCTGGGATTTGTGATCTTTCTTGGTAAAGCAAATGTAGGTTTTGTTGTTCTTAACTTAAATAACCATTTAAAAGTTTGAAAAAAAATTCAATTTGTAATCATTTCAGAACAAGAAACTTGTTTGCGGGGCGCCTCACTGGCTCAGCCGGTGGAGCCCACGACTCTTGATCTCGGGGTTGTGATTTCCAGTCCCACTTTGGGTGTAGAGATTACTTACAAATAAAATCTTTAAAAAAAGGCAACTTTTTTGCATTACTTAAATGTTACAAAAAGATTGAGAACTACCAATGTTAAATTGCAATTAAACTCCGTTATGATGTCATCTAAAATTTTAAATTTGTTTTAAACCTGTTCGGGATCCACTTTCATGGTATTTTATAACGTTCTGGTTTCTAATGTTCTCAGAGAGCCATTTCTCTTTGGAGTCCCAGAGGGAAGGCTGCCCGTGGACGAGTCCTGCCTTAGGCAGAAGAGGCTGACTCCTGTGCCCTTGCGGTGTTTAGTCATGGAGGAGAGCGTGGCCCCTGCAGGAGGCCTGCGGTGGGTCCTGGCAGGTGCAGCAGAGGAAGGCTGTCTGCTGCTGCTGACTTGGTGGCAGGGACATCCGAGCAGGCACTCCCAAGACCGCCCCACAGGTGAAAACACGTGTATCCATCACAGGAGAATTAGCAGAGGTTTTGAAGTATATATAGATTAGTATTTTGGGGGATGGCAGCTCGCCTTCGAGTTAGAAGAATTACCGCGTTTCAGCGTGAGCTGATAATTTCTAAGAACACTAGATTCTCAACACCTTGCGGAAGGCACAGCTGGTTATGGTTAAGGGGCGTTTCCAATCAGCTGACAAAAGGTGTGCCATAAAATAGCATAACTGTTTGATACAGTAACTATTATTTAACTTAAACTGTTTTTTATAATTTGTGTTTACCTTTTAATGTTTCTATTAGGTATGGATTGTGGGCATAATAAAAATATTACCATACCAAAACCAATGTGCTTTTAGATCGCAGACAAAATATTTAGACAGGAAATACACATGCCAGGAGAAATGCCAAATCAGAACAGTCAAAAGAGATTACTGGGTTTCTCTTCAGTACTGTGCTGGCCATTGTCAGACCCTCCCTGGATGATTTTTTCTAAAGGGAGTTCATCTTTGATTGTCTTTCTAGGCTATTTTACAACTGTGAATTTAAGTTGCAGGAAACTGAGTGATGTATACAATTTTTCCCATTACAATTAAAATAAAACGTTCACTAGAGATAGAACTGGTTTATGTACAGTAGAAAAGATGACTCCAATCATTACATTTATTGTCCTATAGGATATTAATCAATCTGGGACAAATTAATAAATTTAAGTATTCCTGATTGTCTGTAATATATACACACACAAATATGTATTTATATATGCATATTTATCTGTTCTTCAAATTTTCCTTTAAACAAGTTTAATCTAAAAAACAAATAAACCAGTTTAATCTTTTTTAGAATATAATAAACAGAAATAAATATATAATAGTCTCCTCATTAATTAATACACTAAATAAAATCCTTAGCTTGAAGTTGAACTTGTGTTCCCTCCATCTTAGTACCATGGCCATGATATTTATTAGCTTTTTGAAAATCATATTTTAGCAGAGGGTTTTTCTAATATGAAGCAAATGCATTTGAAGAAAAGAGAAATGCTACTGGGAAAATGTTTGCCAATTTTAGACCAGTCTATGCCAAATTTGGTGTCAGACACACAAGATTATCCAAATTGCTTGTGAATGTGAATGAGGTGATAAATCAGGTTTTAGAAAATCCTTAATCTCCAAGTGATACAAGATTGAATATGTTAAGGATTAAAACAATATTAAAATCCTCATGGATCAGCAAGTTTCTTTTCGTAGTTCACTGAATCATGCAATGAACCTGGAACATCTGGATGAACAGGTACTGGGAGTATGTTACCATATTAAATGGCGTTCCTCAAAGCAATTTATGGCCAACAGAAGACCAGTAGCATTCCAGGCCTTAGAATATGTTTGATTCGTAAAAAAGAAAAAAAAACCCACACAGATGCATACCCACACTACAGACCCAACGCTATATAAACGGCTAAATATTTCAAGCAGTACACTTTCAATGTGTCTAAATGTCAACATATTATCTAAATTTAGATAGGGGAAAAAGAGTGAATTATCAGACAACTTTGCAACAGCCCTCCCCCCTACACCCTATACTGAAATAATACATACAGTCCGGGCTAGTTTCAAATTCAAACTTGCGACTGTTGGTCCCATAGCCAGCTGCAGTTCGGGCTCGGATTTGGAATACGTAAGTAGTGTCAGGCTTGAGGCTACTGATGGTAACATTCGTGCCTCTTGCCCTCAGAATGGTATAACTTGTCTCTTGCTCCTGCTTTGAGGTAAGAAAAATCATGTTACAATCAAATCTTCATAAGGCTATTGGATGGTAAAAAGGTGAGCCACCCAAAACCAGTTCTTTCAGATTTTAACATAGGACATATAAAAGAGGTGACAATTATTTCACTCTCTGAACACAACAGAGGCATTTTGAAGCTAACAATATATACCGAATTTCCTAATTTGGATAAAATGATTTGTGTCTTGCACATAAAGCAGGAAAAGTTAGTTTTCATTCTTACTGGTTAGTGAACATGCAAATGATATGCTTTCTTCACAGCCAACCCTGAATGAAAGCTTCAATCCAATTTCAAAAATAAACTTACAAAGAGGAACATACCCTTTTGAATTAAACCTAATAGGGATGCCCTACTGATTCTCAGAAAGATATCAATTATAAAATATTAAACTTTAAAAAGGCCCAGGTTTTACATATAGCGCTACATTAAATTTCTCAGCATCACTTATATGTGCACTGTATTTAATCTAAGTCACTGTGGTTTAGCAGAGACAGATATCTTCAGATCAAAGCCTAGAGACATTTCCCCAAAGGAGCTTCTCCAGGACACTTACATTGTATGTTAGGAAATTCACAGTGCAAAGTAACAGTAAAGTCTTTGTGTCAAGCCTTGTGTGCAAAACTCGGATTTTCAGAGAATTGTGTTTTTCCCCTAAGGCACATTAACATATACTGAGCACTTTATGGGTAACCTGATTTTGAACAATGGTGGAATGCCCTGCACCTGTGCCGGGGCGCCGGAGTGGATATCCTCAACCAAAATAACAGAATTTACCAGAAAAAAAGTTGTACATTACACACATTTTTTAGTTAATGATGCTGGTTATGTATTGAATCACATTTGAGTTGGTATATTAAATAATAAAGAGGATCAAATATATTTATTTTACAGAAAGAATTAATTCATTTTTTAAAAAATTGAGCATATGCCTGGAACTTGAATCTGTTCATCATCATTAGTGAAGTAAACAGTCAAGAAAACTAGACCTTAAAAACAAAAAAAGAAAAAGTAAAAGAAAGCTAGACCTTACAGAACTTAAATCTAGTGAAACATTCAAAACATTTCTAAGCATCATTATATATATGTATATGCATATGTATATGTGTGTATATATACATATATATATGCATACATATATGTGTATATACATGTGTCCATATATGTGTATATGTATTTGAGAATAATTTTTAAATTTATGATTTAAGATAAAAGATATTTAAGATAAAAATAAGTATTTATATAAATGTATATATTAAAGATAATATTGCAAGTAATTTGCATCAAATTTTTAAATGTTTAAGGATTAAAAAGTAGATTCAGCCATTTTCTTCCTGCACTGGTTAATATTATTTTAATATAAGGATGTGCATTGTGCTTTGTTGGTAGAATCTGACAATTTCAGAATTTTGTGTATGTTTGTCAAGATATGAACATAGATTAACTGTATTTTTGAATTAGCTCTAAATGTCTAAAGGTTGGGTGTTTTCTGGTTTTGTTATCTAATCTGAACTGAGGCATATCATTAATTTTTTTTTATTTTGTTGCATTGTGTATAAAACATGGATTCTTATATTTGCCCAATCTATCTTGTCACACTTTTAAAAACAGAAGATCTCGATCAGATGAGTATTTCACAGTGTCACAGTGGAGCACCAAAAGCTAGGATATAAGTTATTTATACTATGACTTTAGCACAGTGAAGTTTATTAGGCCTCTTGTTTTCTTTTAATGAGAGAGACATTCCTTTCCCTGCATGTGGCGGTATGGAAAAAAATGGCATCATACTTGTGAAATACATTACCCTCAATAAAGAGAATAACTACACAATGTAGATAAATGTTTATACATTACTTTTTTTTTTTTTTGCACAACTGTTTATACCACCAATTCTCTAATAATCCATACTCAGGTAGAGCAAGGCTTGTAATACAGGGAAACATACTAACGGAGGAGTCATGGCTGCCTGGAATCAAAACAGATACCTGTTTATTAGCAGTGAGCTTGTGAGAAATTCAAATAATGCCATGGACTCTGTTTTCTTATTTGTGGATGAACCTATTTGCCCACTTTCGTAGGATTATCAGACAGCTCAAAATTAAATAATGTATGCAGAATTGTTCTATGAAGTGCTCTACGAATGCACAATTTGTTTTTAATTCACCTTGAAATACTTTGTAAACTGCACACAAATATGTTTCGTTCACATTGGTAGCTATAAAACCACCCACCTCTGATAAGATTTGAATACATCTTGCTTTCAAACCTCACCATAATTTATAACCAAAGAAAAATAAGTGCCATTTAGAGTGATGAAATACTATATCCTAAATTCTACTTATAAATAATCATGTACCTATTTTTATAATTGTATTACGGAATCACAATTTTATGATGTGGACCAGACTCATCCATCTATGCCCACCTTCTAAATTACCTTGTACGACATCAAGAAAGCTTTTCATTGTCAGTTCAATTATACAATGGTTTTGTTATTAGTTCAAAGTTCAACAGTTCAGTATCTGTACTGAATGAAATTCATGTGAATGTGAAGGTCAGGAAACGATGCCTAGGCAATAAACTAAGGAACACCATCAAGAGATGAAGGAATCACTGTGAAATAGCTGATAGAACAGGGGTCTCTCAATGTAGAAGGAAAAACGTCATTTCCAATGCCATAACTAGATGGCTTCAGTTTGGTACTGACATCTTTGCTGTGGCTTATTGCTATAGAATGGGGGATATTTGGCACAGTGATTTCAAAAACCACTCTACTTATAAATCAAAGGTATCAGAGGACCCAAGTTCCAAACAGAGCTCTACCATTTCTTAGCAATGCCATTGGTTTCTTTGCAAGTGCACAGCTCATAAGAAGGTAACCTCTTTCCCTACACAGCCCAACCCTTTAACGTCATCTCCCCACCTTTTCATAGTATTTGACCTCGTAGTCCAATATGATCCCATTAGGGTGTTCAGGCTCCTGCCAGGATAAAGAGATGCTGTTTCTGGATGTTCGATCCTTCTTAATCGTCATGACAGGTGATGGAGCTGTAAGGAAAATGGGAGGGGATGGGGGAGGACACAAATCAATCCAATTGGGAAGGCCGGTAAGGAAGAGCAGAACGAGAAGGGAACAAGCAAATGCAAGCTATCATTGCTCTAATCTTTGGCAAGAAAGCACTATCTCCATTTCAAAGGCTCTGGAGTATTAATCTGGCCCCATATCAAGCCTCAGCAGCTGGATTATAGCCTTGGTACATACAGGCCTATGGAAAATGAACTGAGATTTTCAGCTGCTGGTGGACTAGTGGCAAGTGAGCAGATGTTTTCAATCTGCTACTATAATGTAAGCAATGAAATATATTTGATATATTAAAAAAAGAACAAAAAATCAGGGCTACCTATTTGTTATAATGTTGCAAAGTTATTAATGCCAGATTCTTCAGCTCATTGATAACATTTTCATATGCAACTCTTTAAGAGGACTGGAATCCATTACACACCAGGAGTCCCTTGGTATCTATAGATAATAATAATATTTACTGTATTGTAAAATACACAGGGTTTAGAACATATTATAGTAGGTCTTGACTTCTAACCAAATCTCTCATGAATAAAAATATCAGGAAACAACAATCTTCTGCTGTTACATTTTTATTTCTTAAAATATATATATTTAATAAAAATACCAAGGAACTGAATACACTTCGTGTCACAAATCTTGGGACATATTTTGAGGTGTCTTATTGGGTGTTGACTCTGTATTTGTTATGTTTTGCTATGCATTATCTAAAGTACAGAATATGAATAAAAATCATCTGTTTGGATCAGATATCATACGGTTACCTTCATTTCTAATGGAAGATTAAATATATTTTAAGTGATATCCTCCTTAAGTCCTTCCATTAAAAAAAATGCGTACTATCCCTCAGTGCACTTCTGGTTTCAAATCTCAACCTTGGTACACTGGCCAACTGAAATATCTCACTGTGGGGTTCAGCAGCATTCTGCCCTAATAGAATGCAGCAAAAGAAATTGCAAACATGAAACAATACAAAAATCAAGAATTATCAAGTACATTAACTGTTGAACTGTTTTCACTGCTAAAGGACCTATTTTCTTACAGATTTTTCTCAATCAAGAAGCATTAGAACGCTGTGTATTTGTATTCCCCAAAATAGCCAGCATTGGAAGATTCCTATTTGTGGATTTGATGTTTCTGTGATTGTCCCATGCTGACGTTTGCATCTAACCTCTTAAATTGTTCCTGTCTCTAAATGCCTTTCATTTGTATTCCTTACTTAAAATAGAGCTTTTGCTAAGCTTGCCTCGTGACACTGTATTAGAAAGGGTAAATCTAAATGAAAAATCCGCTTCAATAAATTCCCCATCCTCCTATTTCTATTATTTGTAAGATCTTCTGAACTCTTTTGTAATTAAAGCTTCATTCATTTAATGGCCTGGGAATGATAATTTAATCTTTTGCCAAGGAAAAATGTAGCTGTTGCTTTTCTGATGGGAAAGTAAATATATTTTCTTAACCATATTTTATTCCCATTAGCAATTAACATCCTTTCATGTAACTTAACATCATTTACCTTTCATATTCAATTTTTGTCTATTCAATATTATTGTTTTATTTCTTGGATTGGCCTCACAGCACCCTCACCCCTCCAACCTGTACTGGTTTGCTGCTCTTGAATTGATTCTTAGCAAAGGATAATTTATTTTGGTTATATTTCATTAAAATTTTATAAATGTATTCAATGTTTCTAAATACATCATTCAGTTATAAATAAACAAAAATATGTTAATTTTTGAGAATTATTTTCTTTTACTTTAACCTTTATATTTAAAAAACAAAACAAAACAACAATTCGTTAATTGTTAATAGAAAAGTTGTAGCCCTAATGTCCTGGGAAATAAATATTGTTTTGTACAAAATGAAGAAATTCCACTAATTTTCGTGCTGAAATAAATCCATTAATGGAATAACTTTTAATATATACTTACAGAGCATTTCAAAGATTCTTGATGTTGGAACACTTTCTTAGTAAACCCATGGAGACCCTACATTCATTCATTCCATATCACCATGAAACTGGTTTATTTTTCCTAACAATTAAAATACAGTTTTCAGAGAAGTTTTGAAAATTACCATGTATGGCATCTCTCCTTAAAAAAAAAAAAAACAAAAATAAAACAACAACACAAAACAAAAACAAAACAAAAACAAAAAATGAGAGAGAAAATAATTCATTTCAAAGAACAATTGTGAGGAAGGCTGTATTAACTTTTTAATGAAAGCTTTGCAGGCTGCTTGGGATCTGCCCAACGTTCACTGCTTCTGCACTGAGCAAGACTTGATAACTGCTGAAATTCTTCAAAGATCTTTGAGCAAGCTGCAGGGCCCTGTTCGACTGTAATAAATAGTCTTTTGTAATTCCACACTTACTTAAGTAGAGGCAATTGCTCGGAGCTTGTGCCTTCTCTAAGTTAAATGAACCTCTTCTGATTGCTGCTTTTAGGCCCCTGTTAAGTCATTTGTTCTGCTCTTTTCGTGCACGCCTCTTGTGTTGGCTACATTTCAGCAGTGTCAGCCCTGTGCACCAGCTGGGATCCTGTCACATTTAGGTAATGCTCATCAATGTTTTAATATTCATAAATAATTAACAGAAATTGTTTTTCTCTCTCCTAATAAATAATTTTAAGACATAATGAAACATACTGCAGGAAGAGATGAATTCCGTGGGCATTACACTGTATCAGTGCTCTTTAAAAGATTTTCTAGAACACTCCGAATTCATGTCTTGAAGTATAATTTATCCACACTTCCTTAAGTGCTCACAGAATTTGTAATATTAATGAGAAACAGTGATATGGATTACATCTCTTTAAGTTAGTTTCCAGGTATTAAAGGGTGATTTGTTCAAAGTGCTAGTTTCCAAAATCCATACAAATCCTTTAAATTTATTATTATATTTTGTATTTAACAGAACATGGTATTGCATATATATCATAAAATAGATTTGATTTTTTGGTCTTCATTTCCTTTTTTTTTTTAACTTTGAGTTGTAAGAATGGCAGGTAATAGTTACATGGAATGAAAAAAAAATCTAGGGGAGCCTGGGTGACTCAATCCGTTGTCTTACTCTTGATTTCAGCTCAGGACATGATCTCACAGTTCCTGAGATTGAGCTCCACATCAGGCTCTGTGCTGATAGCACAGAGCCTGCTAGAAATTCTCTCTCTCCCTCTTTCTCTGCCCTTTGCCCGCTGGTGCACATTTGAGAGTTTACTCTCTCTCCCTTTCTCTCTCAAAATAAATTAATTAATTAAAAAAAAAATATATATATATCCTAAAACTAGAAAAATGCTCTCACCTAGAGTGAGAAGTTACATAGGAGAAGGAGACACAGCTTTTTCCCAGCAAAATGTGGGTCCTATAAGCTAAAACAACAATTACTGGTCAATACCCCAATAGCCCAAGATTAAGAGTTTTAATCTGGTGCCTCTTTTATATATATTAAATGATACATTACTAAAATGACTATCTTATTAAGAGAAAGAAGTTGATGACAAAATAGGCTGCTATGAAACTGGTCCAGGCTTTAATGCAGATTAGTAAATGCAGAGTTATACAGGGAAAAAAATATGAAAAAGGGGTAACAAGAAAAATTAAAACAGTAAGAAGAAAATAATTTTTAGTAAGTTAATGACCCTCTTTCAAATAATGTCTTGGTGTATAAAATACATTTTGGTTATATTGGTATTTGAGAGGGAAAAATTATTTGATCTTTGCTTTTGCTGTTCTGGGTATAACTGGATATACATGTCCTCTGGAAAATGAAGAATGGAGACATGATACACTTATACAGTGAAATGTATTATATTTTAACTGAAATGTTTCCTAAAAGAATACACATACAAGATGGGGCGCCTGGGTGGCTCAGTCGGTTAAGCGTCCGACTTCAGCTCAGGTCAGATCTCGCGGTCCGTGAGTTCGAGCCCCGCATTGGGCTCTGGGCTGATGGCTCAGAGCCTGGAGCCTGCTTCCGATTCTGTGTCTCCCTCTCTCTCTGCCCCTCCCCCATTCATGCTCTGTCTCTCTCTGTCTCAAAAATAAATAAAGGTTAAAAATTAAAAAAAAAAAAAAAAGAATACACATACAAGAGAAAAGGGTTGGAAGGGAAAGAGAGGCTCAGGAATCACACAGTTAATCATCTTCCACGAAGCCTTCCTATACTTACATTACACCACTGAAAAATTATGACCCTTCAAGGTACTACAAAAATTCTGTGGTGTCACAGCTGACTTGCTCAAGGCTCTTTCAATTAATTCTTCTTTAAAAATTTTCTTTGGATGGGGCATCTGGGTGGCTCAGTCGGTTAAGGGTCTGACTTCGCTTAGGTCATGATCTCGCGGTTCGTGGGTTCGAGCCCCGTGTCGGGCTGTGTGCTGACAGCTTGGAGCCTGGAGCCTGCTTCGGATTCTGTGTCTCCCTCTCTCTCTCTGCCCCTCCCCCGCTCGCACTCAAGCTCTGTCTCTCTCTCTCTCAAAAATAAATAAACATTGAAAAAAAAATTAAAAATTTTCTTTGGTCATTACATAGACCTATACCGATATTTTCACCTTATGTTATCTTGTAATATGTGTTTTGTAAAATCTGCTATCAAATGGTTTCAATTTCTATTCTGGGGAGACATCACTTCCTGGGAACCAAGGATTGAATGTACACTGGGTATTTACTTGCCTAGTTCCAGACCACTGCAATTGGTAGCCTCTTGAATCAGAAACATGTAATGGGTAGTCCAGAGGACAGTGACATAAGAGAAGTATAACCCTCAATAGTTGATAATTGAACCCCAGTTATTTATTTATAAAGGAAAGGCAATATTTTCTCTCATTGCCAGTGTAACCTGAGCCACTGACTGCATCTAATGAAATAATCAAAAAAACAAATTTCAATGAAGAAGCAGAAAATATTGGGCTAAAGAGGTTTCCAGGTAAAGAGATTGGCTTAGAGATGGGGCTTGTATGGTTTACAATTTGTATTTGAATTACACATGATATACTTACACGCCAAATCTACTGACAGACATGGAAGAGATTCATTATTTTAGCTGTGGTATATTCAAGCTACATTTACTATTATTCTGCAGCTAAAATATGACCCATCCTTAGAATCAGGAAGTCAAAACTTCAAAATTCAACTCCTAAAGGATCTGGTTTGGTGTGTTTGTTTTTATTGGGACTTTCCTCCTTCTGGGTTTGGGAATTTCTAATGAACCTCCGAGGTATCTGTGGTTTAGAGATTGGACCAGTTAAAGTAATAACAAAGAGGGCTCAGTATTTCTTTTCTAAGTGAGCCAAAGCTTTTTAAAATTATCTCCATGGGAAAATATTATGCAGTAAATGGTTGAAAGATTTTTACTTTGAATCAGACATGCCTTTCAAAGCATTACTCCCTTATATTTTTGTACCATTCATTACAATGCCCACTTAAGAACATTTCCTTCTTGGTTTTTAGGAAGTGAACCCTTCTATTAAATCCAGAAACACTCTTGGGTTTGAATTAGCATAATCATTCATAGTTTAATGTTCTCCATCTCACCACCCCAATCCTGATTTCCTCAACCTGTTGCTGTCTGGAATTTCCTGTTTGGGTCTCAGGACTCACTATCTTTACAGACTAACCAGTTTGAATTTCAGAGTTAAACTTCTTTATATATTCTCCCTCACCAACAACCCTGCAAGCCAACAGCTTCAAAATCTGAAAGCTGATGGCTTTTCTTTATTCAATTCTACTTTTCCATCCCTGTTTCAGTTCAAACTCTTGTCGTTTTTCACCTGCATTGGATTCTATAGTTTTCATCTCAATTTTTCCAGAAATGCAACTTTCTCACCTTTTGATGACTTATCATTTTATAAAGTAAATGAAACATTAACCCTGCCCTCTTTGAAAATTTCATAATTTCAAATCAGTCTTTTCTAAGCTTATTAACTAAATACAAGAAATGAAAGAAAGGTCTAAGAATCTAGTTTTAAGAAGTTTGTATTGGGGCGCCTGGGCGGCTCAGTCGGTTGGGTGGCCGACTTCGGCTCAGGTCATGATCTCGCGGTCCCTGAGTTCGAGCCCTGTGTCGGGCTCTGTGCTGACAGCTCAGAGCCTGGAGCCTGTTTCAGATTCTTTGTCTCCCTCTCGCTGACCCTCCCCTGTTCATGCTCTGTCTCTCGCTGTCTCAAAAATAAATAAAACGTTAAAAAAAAATTAAAAAAAAAAAGAAGTTTGTATTAGAAAACTCTTAAGATCTCACATTTGGGAAATTCTGAACTACAATGAGAGATATCAATTGAAATTTATTACATAATTATTTAAGATTCTTCATAAGATGGCAACACCCATACCAGCTTTATTATTATTGCTCTCCTTTCAAACTAAAACTCTGAAGATGATTCCTTCGGTCATCTGTCCACAGTGTGCTGCTACATTAGCTGTCTGGAACACTCAATCTTTTCCTTTTCCATGTGAAAACGCTCTTGTATTTATAATCCTTAGAAATCCACGGCTAATAGAATTCTCCCATGAAGCCCTTCCTGAGTCCCTTAGGCGATATTAAGCAGCTTCTTCCTCTGTTCTGATGTACAGAATAGTTGTTCATTCTCTTATTGTTCAGCCTACTGCATTAGGTTGTAATTGCATAATTTGCTTACCAATATGTCTTCGCGCTACATTATAAGCCCCTCAGCGTCTTCAGTGCCTAATGCCATGACAACCTTGTATAAAACTAGCTATGCAGTTTGGTTAGTTTTGCAGTAAACTATACAATATATTTTGTGGTTATTTCCTTTCAAAGATAAGTTCCATTTAGCTCTTGATGTTAAAATAATAAAATTCAAACCAAAATAAAAACCATAATATGTTTAGCAGAGATACCCCTTATCTATAAAATTATGTCATTAATTGTCTATAGTAAAGAGAAAAGTAATTTCTACGGTTTAAATTCTGACATCATCTACTAGGGATAGCAGCAGAATCCATCGGTTAAGGGCTCAGTCCCACAAGATTGTCACCCATTTAGATACCAATTGCAAGTAGTAGGTTCCCAGATCACGCAAAATTTCAGTTTGACTTGGCTACAAATCAAAGGTTCCCATGACCTCTTCCTCCCCTTTGATTTATTTGCTAAAATGGCTCACAGCCCTCAGGAAAATACTTACCTTTATCAATCCATTAAATAATATAAAGAGATATCCAAGACAAGTCAGGGAGGGTCCCAAGCACAGGAACTTCTCTCCTGGTGGGGTTCGGGTGTGTCACCTCCCAGTATATGGATGCGCTTAGAGACCTGGAAGTTCTCCACACCCCATACTATTGGGATTTTTACAGAGGCTTCGTCATGTAGGCATGATCAAGCTTAACTCCATGTTCAGCCCTTCTCCCTTCTCAAGAGCCAGGGTGGCAGGGCTGAAGATTCCAAGCTTCTAACCGTGACTTGGTCTTACCACTGACCAGTCCTCATCCAGGAGCCATCCAGAAAACTCACCCAGAGTCACCTCATTAGAACAACAGACGCACCTCTGACCCGGGAAATTACAAGAGATTCAGGAGTCCTGTGTTGGCAACTGATGTCAAAGACCAAGTACTAGAACAAAAAATGCTCCTATTGCTCTATCGCTTAGAAAATTACAAGAGTTTGGGGAACTTGGGTGGCTCAGTTGGTTGAGTGTCTGACTCTTTGTTTTGGCTCAGGTCATGACCTCGCTGTTCATGAGATTGAGCCCCATGGTTCTGTGCTAACAGTGGGGAGCCTGCTTGGGATTCTCTCTCTTTCTCCCTCTCTCTCTCTGCCCCTCCCCTGTTTGTAGTCTCTCTCTCTCTCTCTCTCTCTCTCTCTCTCTCAAAATAAAGAAATATTACATTAAAAAAAAAGAGAAAATTACAAGAGTTTTAGGAGCTCTGTGCCAGGAACTGGGGACAGAGACTAATATATATTTTCTGTTATCTCACATATGTAATACGGCTTCGAAAATATATGGAAGGTAAACCACGGGTTTCTAAAAATAATGTTGCAATATGAAAGAGGTTAATATTGATAAGCAGCTATTTTAAAAACTCTTATTGTTCACTTGGAGTTGACTAATGTCTAAAATAAAGAATCATGTAGGTAGGAAATAACAGAAATTAGAGCAAATAAAAGTCTTTTCTTAACTATTTGTCTTTGAAAAGTGCAGCATACTAGCAAACTTATCATAAAAATACTGAGATTCCTGAAGAGGTTCTATATATCTACAACATGATTACATTTTAGACAAAAATAAAATATGTTCCTTAGATTTGCTGAGATGTTCTACAGTATTCTTTTCTCTTTAGGTCTTTTGGAGGACCATGCATACTTTCAAAGTTTCTACAGTTTCAGATTCTAGTGAGCCCTATCCAAAGACATCATGCTTTGGTATACAAGGCAATGATATTGATAGTTGGTTCTTCATCTAAACATTTGTGTGTGTGTATATGTGTGTGTATTTGTATGTGTGCGTTTTAACCTAATGTTCTTTCTTACACAGATGATATAGTGCTCCTGGAAGGTCTAGTTGTGTATCACTCTTTATGTGAGACAAATGAAATTCACCTAAATCTGGGGTGTTCTTCTTTTTCTTCATAAATTACACATGAAACATAAAGTACTTTCAAAATTCCTAGATAGGCATTTGGCTATGCACACATTATTTTGAAATACACAATGTTCTTTATTTCTGAAAATATCTGCTTTACAATTTTAGCTATTTTCCTAGGCCTAAACTTAGAAAAATGTATTCCAGAGATAATATAAGTAATCTACATGGAAAGGATAGAATCTTCCCTCCCAGACAGCCAAAAGTTGTTTGAGTAATTCCTCATTTCATATCTCAATATCTTAAAGTTTCTCAATATCTTAAAATTTCCAGACGCTATATCTTGACTTTGTGAGTCTTAATATCTAAATCCTGATTATTTGTTAAAAGTTGTCCTTTAGGTGTTTTCCTAGTTATATATTTAGAAAAGTTGCTTTGATGGGATTTTAATATCCCAAGTTCCCAACCAATGTAGCTTACTTTCAACAATATCCCCTGCATGTTGTCCTAATTGAGTGGTATCCACAAAATAAAGACAATAGAGTACAAGCTTCAAAATTCAAGTCAGTAATCAAAGTAAATAACTAAATATGAACTCTTGGGCAAAATCAGATAATACCTCATACAACTTTTTAGTTCAGACAAGGCCATTTTAGTATAGACTGATTCAAAGATTAAGAGGGACAATTGTTCAATGTGGCTAATGGAAATATGGCGGTGGGAAAAGGATTATGGTGCAAAGTCAAGCCCAGGTGAATGAAGAACCAAGTTTAGATTATAACTAAGCTAACCACATTGTGAGTTTTTGCTTGTTTGTTTCTTTTAAAGGGCTGCTGAGGTAATAGGTCTGTTCTGACTCACAGTCACTCAGGGGTACAGCTGCTACATTGCAGCATAGGACAGATGGAACTGCTCTGGACCTTGGTGGCACCCTCTGTTGAGCCTGTGACACAGAGCTTGCTGCTTTCTAATTTACTGCAGGAGTGGAGAGGTACAACTTAAATACATTGTGAGTACAGGAGAGGACTGACATTTATGCTGGTTCCACTTTACACATAATGGTAGGAAATATAATCAAAAAGATTACCCTCCTGAGCTATTTGGTTTATGTGCTCAATCAAGACAGAAATGGGGAGAAAAATTTATGTTATATAATTTTCATATATCATATAGTTTTATAGTTTATAGTTTTATATTTATTTATACTTTTTATATTTATTTATAATTTTATATTTATTATCATAATACACAAAATATATACTAGAGTTATAGTAAACAAGACAAAATATATACTGGCCTTAAATAAATTAAACTTTTTTGTTGGCAAACTAACTGTAGACAGACAGAAAAGTCACTAATAGAAATACACTATATTTTGAGTGAGGTAGGTATCTTTGTCAAAAGTCATTGAATTTTACACTTATAATTAATATGATTCACTATATATAAATGTTGCTTCAATTTAAAAAGAGGCAAAAATAGAATTTTTTACTCAGATCTTACAATGTCACTGTATTAACCATCTCTTCTTATTTTCTGTGTTCCTGATGCTCTGGCATCTGAAGCCTTGCTGACTGGGATAGACTGCCTCTCCCAAGGCCAGACAATTCCTAGGAATAGCAAAGACTGACCAAGGAGGGTGTTTTTCATAGGCAAACTAATAAATCCAGAGCCTTCTCTATCTAGATTTATACCCCAGGAGGCAATATGTCTCTGCCATAATCATCCCACGGCCAGGTACCAGACAGCTAGGGAGTCCCTATACCTCAAAGTCCACTGAAATTGTTCAAACTAGCCAATCGTAGGTCTACTTATCTTGCCTCACCTTTCCCACAGAAACCACAATAAAGGCTCTTGCCCATGCTTTCTGCCTGCTCCTTCCCCCTCCTGACCGACCCAGCCATTTCTCTGTGTGACCCTCTATGGTGTGGCATTCTCCCCTTCCCCTGAGAAGTGTGAGGAACAAACTATCTACTTCATAACAATCATCTCCTACCTGGTCTCTCGGTCTCACTATACCTGAATAATAATAAACACGATATTTTCAGAAAATTATAGTAGTGGAATATTGTCTAGAAGTTATTTGAAGCAAGTAAAAGACCTCTTCTTGACAGCACTATGAGCTATCTAAGGAAATACCTGGCATGCACACCGTCTTGTTGTAATTTTGTTTTTGTGTCACTCCAACAAATCCAGAGATTTCCATGATGCACTGTCTTTGATGTCCAACCAACTAAGGTTTAAAACCAGCCTACAGTAGTTTTAATAGTACAGAGTTTTAACATTTTATGCTATTTAAGGAAGAGATCCTTCTGTACTTAGAGGCTTGCTATCTGCTGGGCTCCTGGGTCTCTGCTCATCAGCTCCATGGTTTTAGCCACATCACATCGTTAGACACTAGACACTAACTCATAAGCTAATGCTCTTACCTGGACCTACTCCTACGTGGCATACTTGAGGCCCAAGGTAAACCCTTTTGTTCTGTTTACTGGATCCCTCCTTTATACAAGTAAGAAAAGAAAAGAAAAAGGAGAACATGATCCCTCGTTGTGTCAGTCCAGAATTATTCAAGGGTTCACTTTTAAACCATTGTTGTGTAGGGTCAGTTGGGGTCTCTGTCACAAGTAATAAATAGCTAACTTTAATTGAGGCACCAATATTTGAAACACACACACACACACACACACACACACACACACACACACACGCATGCATTCATGAATTTGTTGAATTCAAGCGTGGCCCTATAATAACTTACTTTCACTTACAAACATTCTTGGGTGAGTGAGAAATTGATTTACTCCTGAAGGAATGACAACTGTCCTTATAAGTATCACATGCATGAGTGAGCAACCATTATTTCTCACTGTTGTATGAATCATGAATTTTTATAGTGCATTATCCCTCCATAAATGTACACCATAGAAGTATATGTTATATCTAGATATTATCGATTCTGTGTGTGGAAGCAGAAAAAAATGTTGAGAAATTCTGCTTGGTGTATGGCTTATGAAGGCCGGGCCCCTATGGCTTGCATATGTCCAGCGATTCTACCCTGAGTGCAGCAGAGACTAACTGAAGCAGGGAGGGAAGTCCTCTTTAGGAATCATGGAGGTTGATCTCTTCCTTTAGGGAGGTAAAAGCCCAAACCTCCCATACCAGAAAATCTGCAAAGGCTGGTCCAACATTCAAAATCAGATTTTCAAAATTAATTCAGACCTATCCAATTTACTTACATACAGAAATACTCATTGGATTGAAAAAAAAAAGGCGGGGAGGGACCAAGGGAGTATTCCAGGAAGGAAGATTTTTGGTGAGTAACTATATAGAATATTTGATTACCATAAAATCATCTTCCTGAGCAGCCCTACTATTTTTTTAATGTTTATTTTTGAGAGAGAGGAAGAGAGTGCAGGTGGAGAGGGGCAGAGAGAGATCTGAAGCAGAGGATCTGAAGTAGGCTCAGGGCTGACAGCAGAGAGCCAGATGAGGGGTTCCATCTCACCAACCATGAGATCATGACCTGAACCAAAGTTGGATGCTTGCTTAACTGACTAAGCTACCCAGGTGCCCCTGAGCAGACCTACTTCTATATTACCTTGATGCTAGTGACTTATTTATGATATATTTATACTGTTGAAGAAAAAATAGTCTTTATTTGTTAATTTGAAAGAAATCACCTGAAACTTTTTTTTTAAATTTTTTTTTCTACATTTATTTATTTTTGAGAAACAGAGAGAGACAGCATGAGCAGGAGAGGGGCAGAGAGAGACGGAGACACAGAATCAGAATCAGAAGCAGGCTCCAGGCTCTGAGCTGTCAGCACAGAGCCCGACGTGGGGCTCGAACCCACGAACCGTGAGATCATGACCTGAGTGGAAGTCAGACGCTTAACCGACTGAGCCACCCAGGCGCCCCATCACCTGAAAATTTTTAAGTAAAATAGGAAAGAGTCAAATGCATTTGACAATTACATGAATCCTCATATGCACTCCACATCTCTTCAAATTATGCATCCCAAACCCATTATCTAATTTCAATTAAAATTTAACAAATTAAGTAGTAAAAAAGAGGTTGTGTTTATTAATTTTTTGTAGTCTAGCTGTCTGAAGGATGCAGGTGGGAAGTATGCTAATTCGGGTACGTTTGCATATTTATACAAACAAAATCCACACCAGCAGAGACTTACAGATTTCTAAAAGCAATCATGCCTGAAAAATTTCTATTTGGCTGTAACATTTGCATTGTTCATGCTTGCATTTAGTAATACTTCCCAAACTCTTTTTGCCCCAAATTCCCTTTCTCTACCTCATATCACTTGATTAAGAAATGCAAACATTTAATTGCAATAAATAACATTTTATTCCCCACAAACAGATTCTAAAAAAATATAAGCAGAAAACAAAGGGGAAATTGCAGAGGAAGACTACCTGCTGCTTAATTTCCACGATGCCTGTGGTTTGACCTCTTTAGCTCCAGGAACAAGATTAATTTATCTAAAGAATTTTTGTCAAATACCTTTTGAGCTAGCATGAGTTTTGGAAGAATTCTAATTCTCAAGTCCATCCAAATAAGGAAAATGCATCAATACATATTTTTGCAATTATGTAAACTCCACATGAATGACCTTAGAATTTTAAGGACTACAGCAAATTAATTTTCACATGCAACATAAAAATTGTAGCTTATTCAAAAGAAAAAAAAGATTTAAGTTGTTCCATTTTTGGACTGCATAAGTAAAGCTAAAAAGAAAATTATGTGGATACCAAAATAGTAATACTTGTTAAGTATTTGGCTTTCATTTTTAATGTGTGTAGTTAGTTTCCTGCATTTCCAATTCCCAATAGCTAACAGTCTTTAGTCTACACAGAGCAAGAGTTCTTAGACAGAGCTGTGTAAACTTCAGTTTGCACAGGAAGACGGTATATTTTACCTAAAGTGTGGAAAAATTCTAAACATTCATTCCCCAGCTTGTGAACTAAACTCAAGTCACTTTGTGTTGTTTTATTTGTGAAAAACTAAATTCAACATAAAGACTCTTAAATTAGAATTTCTATTAAAAAAAAAAAAGCTTCAACAAAGGCAGTGATAATTTCATCATTTACTTATTAGGGGGTTAAAAGTATCTTAAAACTGATGTAGGGCAATGGTTGCATCAGTCAGAAGAGTTTCTAAATATTATTGAATTGTACACTTGAAATGGGCAAATTTCATGAGACATAAAACACACTCCAATAAAGTTACATATATATATAAAAGAATAGGTATATATATATATATATATATATATATATATACACATATATACATATATATGAATAATAGTAGTATACATCGTTACTGATATTGAGAAGTGGTTACACTAATTGTATGGCTTTGAATAATTTTAAACATTTTTCTACTGTGTTCCAAATATTATTTTTTTCTAATTTTCAGGCTTGTTTGTTGAAAAAAAAAGGACACATCTGTGTAAAACCATTATATAGGCATTATTACTTGTTACAGACTTGGTCTGTCAGATTCCTTCTGGAATTGAAAAAAACAATAAGCCAAGAATCATTACTATTCACATTGCTCAGTCTGTGGTTTCACTTTAGAAACATGCTTTTCAAGTTAAATTTCCTTCAAAATGCACCTAGCTAGAAAAAAATAAGGGAAAAATGCTAGAGGCAAAGCAAACTTGAGGTTTGGGATGCCTGGCAGTCCATTCTCCAAACACAACTGGGTTTTTCTATCCCAGTTACAATCTAGGAGGCTCACAGTTGGTTTTCATACATGCATTTATGGATCTATGTATCTATCTTACTTTCCTGGATGGTTAACGTGTGGTACTTTCATTTTTTTTGTTAACCTTGGGAATAAATGACTGTCAATTTGATTTGAGGCTATAATGGTTTGGTTTAATACTCTGAAAGGGGATCCTGAAACAAGAGTTCTGTAAGGCCAGATATTGGGTCCTACACAATGTATAAAATTTGCAAATGAGTACATGTGGAATGAATATTCCACTACGTTTGTATTCCATGCTAAGCATCCAAATGCATAGCCAATTACACATAATCAATATAATGCCCGTGTTCTTCTCATTTATGAATTAGAAAAAAAAAATGTTGGTTAAGTGGCTGACTTAGGCTCAGGTCATGATCTCTTGGTCCGTGAGTTCGAGCCCCACGTCGGGCTCTGTGCTGACAGCTCAGAGCCTGGAGCCTGTTTCAGATTCTGTGTCTCCCTCTCTCTGACCCTCCCCCATTCATGCCTTGTCTCTCTCTGTCTCAAAAATAAATAAACGTTAAAAAAATTAAAAAAAAAAAAGAAAAAAAAATGTATACAAACACATTGGTAAGTTCTTTTGGTAATTCACCACTAGCTTCTAGTGAAATGGTGGATCATGAAATCAGACCAGAAAAAAATCAACCCAAAGAAAACATGTGTGAACAACAGCAAACCTATGTCTTTGTTCTAAAACCTATATCAATTAAGCTTTGTAATAAGAGATGTTACTACAAAAACTACAGACGCAAAAGGCAAATTTAGAGAAAAATTTTCCAACACATTCCATGAAGTCAGCAGGGTTTCACAAGAAAACAATCAGGCGATTGTAGGAAGAAAACATGCAACCAAAGAATTTATTCAGTTAACATCTACAATTCAACAAAATAACATATGTTCAAAGTCACTTTTTGAAGATAAATTAAAAGGTCCTTATGGACTACAAATTGCTAACTACCAATGTTCATTTAAGGAAAAGGCGAGTAATATTGATGACTAACTATCCCAAGAGTGCCAGTTGCAAAACCAGCTTTTGAATACTTAGTGTTGACTTCAGTGGTATGTTTGAAACCTTAAATCAACACATGTTTAATCCAAATACAGGTGGAAGATATGTAATATAGATGAAACTATTTATATTTTTAATTATCAAAATGAATATAAAATTATAAAAAACTATGATGAGTCCAAATATTTTATGAGATTTGAACACAAATTCTTTAAACTACATGAATCATCAGAAATCCAATGCCAGTGAAAAATTATAGACCCATAGTTGATATTTACAAAAAGAACACTGATGAAATATAAAATCTGAATGCAATAATCTTTTTTTTTAATTTTTTTTAACATTTATTTACTTTTGAGGGTCAGAGAGAGACAGAGCACAAGCGGGGGGCGGGGGGGGGCAGAGATAGAGAGGGAGACACAGAATCCAAAGAAGGTCCCAGGCTCTGAGCTGTCAGCATAGAGCTCAATGCAGGACTTGAACCCACAAACCGTGAGATCATGACCTGAGCTGATATCGGACACTTGACCAACTGAGCCACCTAGGCACCCCATTGAATGCAATAATCTTAAAAGTTCTACACAGAAACACATATTTATATGTATGCACTATGCAATATATTTAAAATATATAACATATCAACTATCACAAATATATATGTACCATTTATATACGTATCTTATCTGCAGTTTTGCTTTCCATGGTTTCAGTTACCTGTGGTCACCCATAGTCCAGTGACAGATGATCCTCCTGACTTATCATTAGAACGTCAGTAATACCCTAATGCTATGTCACAAGACCTATGTCATTTACCTCACTTCCTCTCACGACATAGGCATTGTATCATCTCACATCATCATCATAAGAAAGGTGAGTACAGGGGCTCCTGGGTGTCTCAGTCAGTTAAGCGTCAGACTCTTGATTTTGGCTTAGGTCATGATTTCCTGGTTTGCAAGTTTGAGCCCCATGTCAGGGTCTGAGCTGACAGCATGGAGCCTGCTTGGGATTTTCTCTCTCTGCCCCAGCCTTGATATCAATCTCTCTCTCTTTCAAAATAAATAAACTTAAAAACAAACAAAAAGAGTGGGGAGTACAGTACAAAAAGGAATTTTGAGAGAGAGAAAGATAGGAAAAGACACATTCACATATTTTTTATTACGTTATAATTGTTCAATTTTATTTTTAGTTATTGTTAATCTCTTTCTGCCTAATAATAAATTAAACTTTAGCACAGGTATGTATGCATTGGAAAAAATAGTATATATAGGGTTTGTTATTGTCTGTGGCTTCAGGCATCCCCTGGGGGTTTGGAATGTATCTCCCACAGATAAAGGGGCATTATTGTATACATTTACATGTATATCCACATATATATGTATATCATGTATATATACATATACATTTATATGTATATGTGGATATACATGTATATCATATATATATATATACATTTCCTATGTAATGCTCAATTGCTGATCAATTTTTTATGTTAAACTCACACATTCTTTTATTTAATTCTAAAAGCTATTTTAAAAAATGAGAATTATTTTTTCTGATTCCACAAAAAGGAAACCTTGAATTAAAAATATTAAGAAACAAGGGGCACCTAGGTAGCTCAGTCAGTTAAGCATCTGACTTTGGTTCAGGTCATGAGCTTGTGGTTCGTGACTTCGAGCCCCGCATTAGGCTCTGTGCTGACAGCTCAGACATTAGGAATTTTTAGCTTGCTTCAGATTCTGTGTCTCCCTCTCTCTCTGCCCCTCCTCCATTTGCGCTCTTTCTCTCTCTCTAAAATAAATAAACAACAACAAAAAACTATTAAGAAACTCAGCTAAAACAACAGTTAGCAAACGGTGGTACTCCCCTTATTTTCACATATTTCTTTAATTTGAATCCCTCCATTCATACCTACCAATATCCTTTGCAATATAAATAATGAGATAATTTCTGTTTCTATTTTACAGAAGAGAAAAAAAATGGTCATTTTTTTTAAAAGAAAAACAGTTAATAACTACAATTAACCCCATATTCTTCTTTCCTACTACTCTGAATAAGACTAAAGAAGTATTGAAGTTCTCTGGAAAGACACTTAAGACAATATAATTTGTATTTCATTTAATAAAGCAATAATCCTAACTAGTCTTAAAGCTCTCCTTATTATTGTTCTGAGGCACTTTCTAAATTAATAATGTAAAGAATATCTCTTTAAATGTTCCCTTTTGTGTATCTTTGATTAATTCCTTAGTAAAAAATATCAAAGTAAATACCATAAAATTATTTCTTTCCCAAAGAATTTGTGTCAATCTGTTACATGCCAGGCACTGTGGAAGGTACAATGGTTTAAACAATGTAAAAAGCAGATGGAGTCTGCCTTTATAGAGATTGAAAACACTCTCATCACTAGAGTTGGATTTCTTTACAAATTACTGATACCCCATGTTCCCTTAAATGCATATGGAACTTATTTACCTCAGTTAAACACTAACTGGTTTGAAGTACTCCAACCCATCCAGGATACCTAATGTGTATTTTGTTGGTGTCCGAATAATATCCCTTTGGAATTTACAAATGTAGGGTAACTTTTCTATTTCAAGCTGCCAGCACTTACTCTACTTGGGAGGGCTTCCTCTGAGCATCAGAGTCAGTTCTGCCAAACACTTGAGGCTGGAAGTTTTAAGAATTAGTACTCCTTCAATTACATCTCATCCTTGGAACAGCTTTCAGTCAAGGACTGACAGGGAGTTAATGTGTAAATACCCAAGCTTCCTCTTCATTTGGAAGGGATAACTCTAAAGCAAATGTGCTACACCAGCTCTTAAGGCTCAGCAGCAGACTTAATTTCTGGTTTCTTAAAGGGTAACCTGACCAATACCTCACCTTCTGGTGGTTTCCTTCATTCCCTATTTCATTTTAATACTCCCCTGTGTCTCCTGGGATAATCTCCCCAATAAAAAACTTGAATTCAAATTCTATCTCAACATCTACTGGAAAAATACAAACTAAGACACCTTGAGTCTATGAAGATTATCTGGGATACTGATGACAGCCAAGTCTGTCTAGAGCTCTATTTAGATTTTCAAGACACTTAAGCAATTTATGTCTGCTCTAGTTAATAGCCAACTCTGTCATTAGGAATTTTTAGTCTCCACTGGGTCTGAGCTTAGGAAAACCAAACACAAAAAACATAGCAAGTTAACAATTACATAGAGCTAACACGCACATGCATATATTCCTACTACAGCATTATCAACGTCTCCAACTCACTCTTGATGTTGTAAATTGTAATACAGATGATAATATTGGGAATTGAGTAACATGACTAGGGTTGTTATAGTGGGATGAGACTGTTTGTGATACTATATGGAAGATTTGTGGCATCACTTGTGTTCAGTGAGGTCTCTCTTTCTGTCTACTCTAAGTAGGGGTGACTCTTCTGACACAAATGGTTACTTTTTAATAATTTTTATCTGGTTCTCCTATGCTCAGAATGCAGCATCCTCAGGTTCGAGAAGCAGAGGTGTTTCATTACTTGGCCATTCTTGGGGATTCCCAAGCAAATACCAAAATGTATCATGACAATGGGCCCTCAACAAGAAGCAGGCATCTCAATGCATACCAGACCCATAGAATTTTTTTAAGTGGAAAACAGAGAACAGAGTTCCACTGATCTGTTGAAACTTGCCTTCTTATTCTCTGGTGACATTGCTGGAATATCTCATACTTTTCTGTTATTTTCAACTATTACTACCCAATATATCCCAGTATAACATGGCAATTTTCCGGGTTTGAGAGATAATGGTTGGCACTTTTATTCCTTCTTCCTCTCTTCTGGTCTTGTGGTGGTGTGAAGAGGTTATGCATAAATGAAAAAGCTCACACTTACTGTGCACCCAACTGCACTGTATTTGTTGAGTTCCACTGTTTTCTTGGCTGATATCTGCTTTTAGAATTGTGTGCTGGCTATCTGTAGCTACTCATGACCTTTTTCAGAAGATTTTGTAGGTCTCCATACTGTGTGGGCCCATTTTGAGCCATTTAAAACATCTCCAAGATATATTTGGCCCCGACTTTTAAATTTTTCTTTTCAATGTGGTATACTTACTGCATTTTTGTACTATTTTGTGATCTTAGTTGCCAATTCCCAAGCAATAAAAAAATAACTACACATTTTAGCTTTTAGTTTGGAAACTCATTTTTAACAGATTTTTCTATTGTCCTAATAACCTCTTGATATTTATTATATATAGTACTATATATAGTACCTATATCATAATAATTGGACCAAATGACTCCATCTTATCTTAGAGTAAAACTCTTGTACCTAGGATGAATAAAGCCGTGTAATTACACCTTCATCCTACTACAGCTCTCAAAGTTTTACAGAGTGAAATTTAATTCTATTTTGGGGTAACATGTTATAGAAGCTCACAAATAAAAGGCTGGAATTGGATTGAAAGTGAGCTAAAATAGATCTCTGAATAAATCCTTCTTGTCAATTCACATGGTGAGTGAAAATTAGAGTCCAGTAGGAATCAGAAAAGAAGGCAGATAAGCAAGTCGCTTCTGGGAGAGATTCCTTCATAGCAAGGTGATGACATCTTGGTATCCTACTGTCTAACAGACTTCACCGAAAGAGACACCTGTCATGTAGGAATTGAAATGAGTGGGCTTACCCAGAGATCTTCTGTTTCTTGCTTCCTCCATTCCCACATTGCCATTTCATAACAATTACTCCCAAAGTATTGTTTTATGAGGGAAGGCAGATGTTAGAAAGAGATGTGAAATACATATAAGCTTATGTAGATAGCCTACATGAAATGAGGAAGAAACTATATGCTTGTAGTAAGTTTTTATCTTGCCTAAGAATCAGTTTAAAAAATAGTTTTGAAGAAGTTATAAATGAACAATACAATTTCTTTAAAAGCAAACATCAAAGGAGATGAGAAAAAAGCCCAATTTATGTCTTAGAAGGTCAATATTTACATAGTACTCGTCTGTAAGTCTTTATTCTTGCAAAGATTTGAAATTAATAAAAATTCATTTCAAGAAAAAATATGAATATTATACAGCATGGATTCTACTTGTGCCAAACGAATCAAATTAGAAAGATACAAGAATAAAAACAAGACAAACAAATAAAACAAAACAGGAACCGACTCATAAATACAGAGAACATACTGATACTTGCCAGAGAGGAGGGGGGTGGGGAGATGGGTGAAAAGGTGAGGGGGATTAAGAGTTACAAACTTATAGTTATAACATAAATAAGACGCGGGGACACAGAACACAGCACAGGGAATACAGTCAATAATATTAATATAATAATAATAACTTTGTGTGGTGACAGATGGTAACTAGACTTACCAAAGTGAGTATTTCATAATGTACATAAATGTCAATCACTACGTTGTACACCTGAAACTAATATAACATTGTATGTTAACTATACTTCAATGAAAAAAAAAAGAATTGAAACCACCTTGATGGAGTAAAAGGACTACAAAAGCAAAGTGATAAAATATTTGGGAGGACCACATATTTTCTTAATCAAGATACATCTGTTTGATCAAATCACTTTTTTCATGCAGCAGTTCTATACAGATACACCCTGGGTTCTTTTTGTGGTTTAAACTGATTTTCTGAATACTTCCCTTTAAAATATATTGCCAGTGCAAAGTGAGATAACATACCTTTTGGTAAGAGTCAGATGTTAAGTTTTTCTATTTGTTTTATTTATGATTTAAGGTAACTGTCTCATTCATCAAGAATAATGCAAACCACAGTCTTCAGGAGACAGAGACTAAGCCGTTCAAATGAATGACTATAAAGTGAATAGCTTGTGTGCCAAAGGATGATTCATTTGATTTAAAACACATTTGTAGAACACATTTTGGAACTGCGCACACTTGCTAATTTTTTCTTTCATGATTTCCCTTCTCTTTCGTAGGTTGGCAATCAAACCCAACATTTAGACGGTGCCAGGTTTGAAGAAGTGGTTAGGAGCATACCTAGAAATGGCACATAGGCCAATGAAGCAGCTTTTTGCATTAGAAAAAAATAGGAAGTCTGCGCTCGGTATTAACAAAAGCCACTCTATGGTTTGGGTTTTTTTTTTATTTTAAAAATATGTTTGGGAATACAGAAGCCTGAGCTGAAGCATGGGGGTGACCAGGAACTGCCAGAAATAGTTGATGTGCTCCATCATACTATAGAGCCATTCAAGTCCAAAACTATACCTGAGGCCTCTTCAAGCTTTAGGTCATAACCTGTGAAACTGAGAGTTGTCTTAGGGTCTTCTCCTGATATATCCTGTTATCTTATCTGCAGAGTCCACAGGGGTTGACTGATTCTAAACACTTCACATGGATCAGTCTTTCATTCCAAGGCAGTCAAATGTCAATCCCAATTTGATTTGAATTTCTCAAGCCAGGTTGATCATTAGTTATGAAGAAATTTGCAGTAACATTTTCTTCTCTGCTTCTCTGTGCCATAAGGTTCTAAATTTTTGGAACTGAACAAAGCTTTCAGATAATTTCCTAAGCTAAAAGTGAATCACAGAGAATTGCCTTGTAGAAACAATGGACTTGATACTAAAGCCCAGTAACTCTTTAAATGTTGATTTTTTAGAAACTATGTTTCTTTTCAGCATCAGTGATCAAAGTTGACCAGGATACAAAAAATTTCTATGAAAGAAATTATTTCCAGTCTTAAAATCTGCCACTTGTTTTTCTCTTTTCATTTTTTTTTCATATTACTGTGTTTTAGGTATTCTTAAAACAACTTTTTTAACATTTATTCATTTTTGAGAGATGGAGAGAGACAGAGCATGAGCGGGGGAGGGGCAGAGAGAAGAGACACGGAATCTGAAGCAGGCCCTAGGCTCTGAGCTGTCAGTACAGAGCCTGACATGGGTCTCGAACTCACTGCTCAAACTCACCACTTGAACTCACAAATGGTGAGATCATGACCTGAGCCGAAGTTGGACGCTTAACGCCCTGAGCCACCCAAGCGCCCCATGCTTTATGTATTAAGTAGAGGGACATAAAAGATAGCAAAGTTCCCCATCAACAAGTTTCCCCTAGTAATTCTGAATGTGTGGCTGCATAATACTAAACTAGAGAAAACAATGACTAACAGTACTAAGGAAACTCCATACACCTTGATAAGGAATACTAAGATACTAGCCCATTCTTCCTTAGTAGATATAGTAGCAGTGGACCTAGAACAAAGTTTCCTGTATAATGAATACAAGAAAAAGAAAGATAGTTAAGTTTATGTTCATTAAACGAGTAGAGAAGCTAATCTTCCAGGGAAATTTAAGATATGAGAGCAAAGAGAAGGCCGTTCTATTTAAATGTGCGTAAGTAAGTGTCGCCTGGGTGGCTCAGTCTGTTAAGCGTCTCTTGATTTCACCTCAGGTCATGATCTCACGGTTTGTGAGTTCGAGCCTCGCATCAGGCTCCGTGCCGACAACTTCCTTTGAAATACTGGGGAAATGATAGTTTCTACTTTATAGGAAATTCTTTCAATAAAAATGGTATTAACTGATACGAATAACAGGATTAGCAGAGGGCCTGCCACACAGCATGTCCTTTAACATTTGCAATCCAGCTTCTGTCCCCAAATTTCATTCTAAATTGTCTCAGATGATGTTATACTTCCCCAACTACCTACCAACTGTAGTAGCTTTTGTATTCTGATCTAATTCTGTGAAACCTCTAGTACTTAAATCCTGTGTGCATCCCTTCCTCCATCTTAGATATCTTTCACTTAAAAAGTATCAAGAAGTGCCTATTTGGATAAGGACCAAGGGAGCCTCTGAAGAAGACAAATGTGGGCCATGCCTGGATCATGCCCTCAGGATCTTAGAGTATAGTAGGGAAGATTAAATGCATATAAAATATCATTCTAATGAAAATTAGAATAGAAGAGCACCAGAAGAGATACTGCTAACTCCTAATGTAGTGCTCTGGAAGGTCAGATGACTTCTAGCTGAGAAAAATTAGAGAAAAAATAATGGAGGTGCTGGCATTTAATCTGGGCATGTCAGAATGGAAGACATTTGGACACATAAATATTTAAAAAGTGTATCTCAGGTGAAGGTCACCAAATTTGCCAAACTTCCTGGAGAACAAGAAAGTTTTAAATTCACTTTGTAATAAGGAGATGATGGTCGGAGATTTGCATAAATTTCCCCACTTATGAAAATGTCTTCATTTCAGGCTAAGAGGTTTTGTTCTGTTTTTGTTTTTGTTTTCTGTGAATGATAGGGAGCTATGAGAGTTTTTCGAGCAGGTAAGTTTTGACATGATCAAAACGTTATTCATTAAGATTAGTCTTGTCATGATTTCTTCATAGTTCAATAGATATGGATAAGATGGGGTACCTGCCTTTGAGGACTCACAGCACTGGGCATAAGCAGGTGACAGAGCTGTGAACAGATTCCTGTGGGAGAATGGGAGGAGCTTGCTTACTACCATTGGGAAGTACTACCCATTACTTCTGGTGGAAGGTGACTCATGGACTAATTTTTGAGAGATGAGAAATGAACAAGTATGGAAGGAAATAGCAGAATTTCCTGTAAGTGGAAATAGCTCAAATGGTTTAAATGGCATGACACAGTAGAGAGTTTATGAAGAGTACAAGAAATTGTATTCATAGAGCATAAAGTGGAAAGGCATTAAAAGTCAAGTAAGCATGGAGCAGGTCACGGAGAGCTTTGCAAACCCTAGTAAAGCACTCAGATTTAAAGTATTCTGCAAAAAAATGAAATGGAGGAGCGACTCCAAACCAGTGGTTATTGTCATAGGCCAGATGAGAGATCATGATGACAACTTGAATTTAGAGACACCCGTGAAGACAGAAAGGATGTCACAGAAACAGGAGAGAGCTTGTGCTGGTCGGTCAATGGGCGTGACTATATATCCATTTGATAGACATTTAATATCCATTTTGTTTCAGGCATTGAGGAAATATATCAGCAATGCATCCATGTACAAAAGTGCACAAAAATCCCCTGCCCTCGTAAAACTTAGATTTATTGAGGAGGACTAAGAAAGGGGACAAAAAAAATGAATTCATAAATAACTTTGCATATGATTATTTCCTAGATGAAATCTGACCTTTGATTCTAAAGTCAGCTATTTCTCCTATGCTTAGTAACTACTGGTTGCTGTTCCCAAGATCTTATTTCGGGCCTACCTATATAGTTTTTAATTCTATACTCTATATACTCTTTTTTCTCTTCAACTCTCATGACTCCCAACTGCACAACTCATATTTAAGTTCTTCCCCAAGAATCAGACTGTCAGCTGCTTGCTTGTATGACCATTTGGACGAACCACCTGCATTTTGCCTTGTTGTCAATTCTAAAATGTTCCATTGGGCATCTGGGTTACTCAGTTGGTGGAACATCCTAGTCTTGGTTTCCACTCAGGTCATGATCCCTGGGTTGTGGGATCGATCCCCAAGTCGGGCCCTGAGCTGAGCATGGAGCTTGCTGAAGATTTTCTCTCTTGGGGGACCTGGTGATTCAGTCAGTTAAGTGCCTGACTCTTGATTTCGGCTCAGGTCATGATCTCACGGTTTTTGCAGAGCCTGCTTGGGATACTGTCTCTCTCCCTCTCTCTCTGCCCCCACCCACAAGCTTGGATGGTTTCTCTCTCCCAAAATAAACAAATAGACTTAAAAAAAAAAAGATTCTCTCTCTCTCTCTTTCTGCCCCTCTCCTCCACTCATGTTCTCTATCTCTCAAATTAAAAAAAAAAGCGATAATAAAATAAAATGCTTTAATTATCTTATGCAATCTTCCTCTTTCCTTATCTTAATCAATGGCTTCATCATGCTTTATTTCATACTTGTTTCTATTATTTTCATGCTGGAGTACCTGCAACTCCCCCATGCTCCTTAATTCACATCTAGTTAATTGGTACATTCTGATTTTTACCTCTGAAAGGTCATCTCTCTACTTTCTTCAGGTTTAGTTCAGACCTTACTGTCCCCCATTTCGGTTACTGTTAGTTTATTAACTGGTCTCCCTTGCCACTTTATTTATATCCTTAAATCACAGGTCAGATCATATCACTCTTCTACAGAAGAGAGACTCTTCATTCCTTTCCGTTAATCCTTTCCCAAATCATCTATAACATACACAACACCACTAGATATTAAAAAAAAAATCCCGTGCATGCTTGACATGCAAGAAATATATATCAAATATATATACAAATATATTTGTAAATATTCCCCTAAGGTGAAGAGCACAAATTCTTGTTTTTTTTTTTTCTTTTTTTCTTCCAAATGCATTATACAGAACAGAGAATTAAAGAGCAGTGGTGCAGCAAGACTAGCATGCACTTCCAAGTCTGGCAGGACCCTAGTGGCACAGAAAGTCACCTAAGGCTATCGCCCTGTAGGAATTCAGGAAGTCAGAGTACAAAGGAAAGCCAAGACATACTGTATCTGCTCTTGTGCCCATAGCCCCTTTACTTCACTTAAATTCTATATCCTTGACTACGTCTGTTTGGAAATACTGGTGAATTAGTGTATGTCTGCTTCAGTCCAACTGAATACCCCTGGAAGAGTGTAGACCTCAAACCACCTTTCCAGTCCGCATCCCCCACTCAGGGTTCCCCTTTCCTGTGCTTCACTTGAATGGATTTGCCGGAAGAGACAATTACCTCCCTGGCCTCTCATCTTTAATGCTCTTGTTCCCTTTCGCACCTATTAAATCCTTGTTTATCTTTCACTGTCCACTTCAAAACCCCCCTCTTCAATAAAATCTCTCTCAATTTCCAAACTGGAAATAATCAACCCTTTTCTCTATTCTGATATATTCCAACCACACAAACCATATTTAGTTGGTTAAATGTTTAAGTAATTATATATTCTGGGAGGGGAGCAAGCATGTATCAATTAGCATTATATCCCCCACAATACATAGCACAATGTTGATTGCACAGCAATATTCAATAAACACCTCTGGAATTCAACTGAATAATAAAAACATTTCATTGCGATAACAATGCAATCACTTCACAAGCCAAATGTTAAGAAAAACTTTAAAAACAGCAAAGACTGACCAAAATGCAGAAGAAAAAAATAACACAACCCTAGTTAATGCATACTTTGGGGGAGGGTCTGTATATTACACTGATTGACTCAGCATTACTCCACAAGAATTTGGAAGGAAACCAAATACAAGTGGATGTTAAAATCCTTCAGAATTAAGTGGATTCAGAAAATATTGATAAAATAATGGCAATCTTTAAAATCTGCATGAATTTTAGAAAAATAAGCATTGTCTTTTGAAGCCAGTATAATATTAATATACATAAATCTAGTTTTCAATGGAGGTTTCCCATCTTCCATTTCTACAAATTCAATATGCATGGCCTCAGGCCAGGCAGTTCATCTAAACTCAAACAGAGTAAAGACATCAAATGTGAGAGGGCTGCAGATTTTCTGCCTGTCTTGAAGCCCTGCAACTGGGAAAGACTTTTCTCCCAACAACTTCCAAGCGCTCGCTGACACATTCAGTTATAGAGTGTTTTAAATGTACATGAACTGTATGTTTTAACTATATGTGTTAGGGATCCCTACTTTTATTTTCAGAGACTTTAAATGTGTAGGATTGGCTTGAAGTGGGTATATACTGGTGTGTGGAAAAGCTTCTGAGTGATTTGTTAAAGCGATTCCATGTTTAAGAGTCACTGAGCTGAGGATTGTCATAGAACCACCCAAAGATGATGCACAAACTCTCTGAGTGGTGCTATTGGCAGTCCCAACACTGCCCTAGATTTAGGTATGCCCCTCAAAAGCAGAAGAGGGGAAGAAGTGTGGTAAAGACTGTCTCATCAAATCTCATGCTGTTTCCAAAATTCTATCCAAAGAGGTACATTTGAAAGTGACCTCCAAAAGTATGTTGGCATGAAAATGTTTACCAGCAAAAAACATTTATAAATAATGTGCCTTTCCACCAACGACATTGCTATTGATAAGTGGTCACTGAAAGGAGCTCTTGAAACTCAATATATTTGCGATAGGATTAGGTGAGAGGATATTCTCTGACGCAGTAGACACTGTATTCCAAGAAAAGCCCAAGAAAAGCCTCCCAAAGAAGAATCAAGACTCACAGAAAGAGAACATCAACATGGTCAGTGGGTGAAATCCAAAGATTATTATTGTTTGTGGAACAAATCCTGGCCTTTCCCGTAAGCATATGGTCTAGAAATTCATTCAAAAGAGAGACTGCAATCACAAACATACACGACACAAAGACACAGACACACAGACACGGACACACACACACACACACACACACACACACTATTGCCACAGAAATTATAATGGTTAATGTTATATGTCAACTTGGTTAAGCCATAAGTCAAATACAAGTCTAGATGTCACCGTGAAGGTGTTAATCTCAGATGAGATTAACATTTAAATCACTTTGAGTGAACCAGACTGCACTCCTTTATGTGGCTGGGTCTCATATATTCACTTGAAGGCCTTAAGAGGAAAAGACTGAAGTATTTCCCATGAAAAAGGGAATTCTGCCTCCAGAATGCCTTCAAACTCAGCTGCAACACCAACTCTTCCCTGAGTCTCCAGCCTGCCAGGCTGCCCTGTAGATTTTGGAACTGCCATCCTCCACAGTCACATGAACCAGTTCCTTAAAATAAATCTCTCTCTTTCTTTACACACACACACACACACACACACACACACACACACACACACACTAATATGATTCAATAAATGCTCTCCCAAAAAATACTTATAAAATCAAAATCTATGTCAAAAAGAGGAAAGAGAGGTACACAGCTTTAAGATAAATTGATAGAATTATTTTCTTTGGTGCCTTAGGCAGCCATCTTATAAATCTCTTCACAATTTGGGCTTGTACAAATCCTCTTTATTAAAATTCTAGGAGGAAAATGGAGATAGAATGGGCCAGACTAAAATCTTAACTTGAGTTAACAAATATAACCCTGACTAATAGGAACATTTCCTTTTAACTGTTAACAGATACAAAACTTCATTCATCTGGTATATTTTTGGTTCTCATTGTGTCGGTGATTCCTCTTTACAGGACTAGGGTTGATGACTCAGGCTGCTCTGACATTTCTCCCACGTTGCGTGCATCCTGCCACCTGTCAGTCTGGTGCTTTTCACTGACACTCAATCACATATGTTATGCGCTTTCCCCTTGGCCCCGCTTCCCAACACCCCACCACAAGAACATGCTCTTTATACAATGTTCAAGGAAAATGTCTTTCCACTCTGCTTTCTGCATTGCTCATTATAGTGGTCTTATGAAGCTTTCTGGCTGTAGCCTTTGAGAAATACATACATACATACATACATACATACATACATACATAACAAAAACAAAAAATAAAAAAAAAACATGTATTCTGGGGGTGCCTGGGTGGCTCAGTCAGTTAAGCATCTGATTCTTGGTTTTGGCTCAGGTCTTGATCTCACAGTTCGTGGGTTCCAGCCCTGCATCAGGCCCTGTGCTGACAGTGCTGAGCCTGCTTGGGATTCTCTCTCTCCCTCTCTCTCTGCCCCTCCCTTACACACACTCTCTCTCTCTCAAAATAAATACATAAACATTAAAAAAAAAACCACTGTAGTCTCTGTGCAGGTGACTTTAGCTAGGCTGAGAGGCCCTAGAAAGAAATATCAACTATAAAAGCAGCTGCCTGGCACCAACTGCAGGAGAAAGGCAGCTGCTTTCTGTATGTCTAGTAGAGCAAAGCTTACTCCTGGGCAGCAGTCGCCACCCTTTCAATAACTATGCAGGCTAATCTCCCACCATCCCAATGGTTATTTGGAGAACAAAAGGAAAATGATTGAGTTTCTCCAGGAGTCACAGACACGCATAATGAATTTCCTTCGTTAGACGGTTCCTTCCTCAAGACGGGAGACATATACGTCCCAGAAAGAAACGAACGCACGCTTGATTAATAGCAGCTAGTTCCACTTTGAAAAGATGAGACGGACCATTATACTTATTTTTGCAAGAAATTTGTGGTTATTATTTCTGGTGTGGGGTCATCTCACATAGCTGTTGATGAGGTTTCAAACTTCAGTATTATATTTTCATTGCACAAGTCTTTTTTAGTTCCTTCGTATTGTGATCAGGTCCTTGGGGAGGGAAGGGGTGGTCCTCACTCTTCCATGCTTTCATTCGGAATATATTTAAGACATAATGCTAGCTGTTGCTAACTACATATGTACCATGTGTTAAATATGTATAGAAATCTTACTTTGCCTACAGCACTGGTGTAGGTCATCATTCTATGATAGACTAAGTTACCTCCCGCTGGAAGAAGTAACAAAGAGAGAATTATTAAGCCATGATCACAGACAACTCTCATATGGTCCCCACACTGCTGGTTTTGTGAAATTCAAGTTATTATCACCTCTGCAGGCTAAAGGAATAGCAAGGAATGGGCAGAGAGGAGAGTGACACAGACTCTGTGGAGTTAAGCGCTCAGAAAATGCTCATCTTACCTCTAGGAATCTTTAAAGGGGGAATTTCATTAAAGTAAAAGCAACCTTTTAGTGTTCCCTAGACTAAACTGTGAAACATTTTTGAAAAGCAGAAAATCCTTATTTATGGCAGGAATGTTTGAAATTCAAAAGATAAATGCCATTCGGAATGCAAGCATGTTCTAGGTATCCAATATGTAATGGGACACAGCTGTAATAACAGCCACTGAACCAGGGGCCTCTCTATATCATGTCATTAGTTGACTGGTTATAAGCCGGTCTTCTGGCCCTTTTTATAAGGGCCACTGGGGTAAAAAATAAATATATCATGTACTGAACATCTGTGGTTCTGTCACAAAGCACCACTCATATCAACTTTCAAGCTCATATCTTGGGCTACACATGACACCCTTCTAAAAATGGATCTCAACAAAATGTAGAGATAGGAACTTACAGGTCTATTTCCAAAGGACAAAGGAAACAAGAAGGCCTGAGCTATGCCTTGGGCAAAACTAATGCATCTTTTTTTCTTATTATTTTAGTGTATTCTTTGGGCTTCAAGACCATATATGCACTTTAGGTAAGATTCTGAAGATGAATATTTTATATGTGAGATGTTAAGTGAGGAAAGAAATGCCAAGTATCCAATCTCTTGACTTAGTAAGTCATCAAAACCATGAGTCAGCATTTAAGAACATGCAATTATTAGTAGCAATTCCCATCTGAGCCTTTTTTTTTTCTTTTTAAATAAACCTATCTGGTCATATGAGAAATTCTCTCATCTTTTCTGATGAAATAAAAAATAATGCCTGTCCCCTTTAAAAGGAAACAGGGAAATACTTGAAATAAAATAAATAAAAAAATTTATTTCAAGTAAATAAAATACTTGAAATAACCAGGAAATTATATCAGCTATAAAATATTTCAGAAAAAATGTAAACACCATTAATCTATATAATAAAATAATTAATGATATTAAACATTAGTATAGTTTTCAGGCCTATTTTTGTAGAGAAGTTATAGGTGGAAGGAAGAAATCCAGTCTGAAAGCATTTTAAATGATCTGAAATTAGTATGGATATGATGGAACTAGCATGGTAGCAATGAACATGGTAAGAAGTGGTCAGATTCTCGACATATTTTGAAGGCATATGTTTTTTTTGAAAATGCTGATGGATCAGATATAAGCTGTGAGAGGAAGAAAGGAGTCAAGGATGACTCCAATAGCTCTGATCTAAATAACCTGGAGGGAAAGAGTTGGCCTTACCTGAAATGGGGAGGCCTGAGGGTTACCGATTCCATATTAGCAACTGGAGCAAGGTTGTATTGGTGGGAAGCAGAGTGTTATTCAAAGTGTTGCAACTTTACCCGTAGTAGTTTGTGAAAGGATCTTAGGAGTTATATGGACAGACTTTAATCTAATTAGTAATACATTTTTGGCAAGTGATATTAGTTTTCTGTTTACAGAAGTGAAGTTCTCTTTCAAATACGTTTTCAGGACACAAACACCGAGGCTTGATTTAAGTACACTGTTAAGTTGTAAGAGTCCTGGTGACCTGTGGTTGAACCAAATTCCTGAAAGTAGTAGCTTGTTTACTAAAAATTGGGAAAACCACTGCATTGGAAAGACTTGGGTTCAAATTCTTCTCAGCTTGGAAAGACTTGGGTTCAAATTCTCAGCTACTTAAATTAGATAGATGGGGCTAGTTAACTAAAGTCGTGGCACAGTTTTTTTTTCTTCTATCGATAAGAGTAATGATGCTCAAATTATAGAGTTGTGTTAAGGCTTCAGTGAAAAATATCTAGTAGAGTGTTTAGCAAATTCCTAGCACTACACACTTGGTTGTGTCTTTACATAACACATATTCTGCTTTTTGTGTCCATTCAACTGTTCCTTAGACTACTACAACTTGAAGATACACACAAATTTGTACAAAATATCTAATGCCCATCAGTCCATCTAAATAAGAAATAGCTACTAATAGCAGAGAAATGTTTGTTATCTGAATATAATAAATTTTAAAAGTTCATCCGTTATTCTAAAAATTATAGCAAATGGTGATATAAATACCAATGTTACATGTGAAATCGCATATATCTTAGAGTCTTTTTAAGCACTTCCCAAGAAGACAAACTCTTATCTCCCAACAAAGTGTATATGCAGGTTGACCTGGATAAAGAATGATGGGTAACTCTTTTATCTAATTCCTTTGATAGATTTCTCTTTTTGAAACCCATTTCAATAGGTTTTTACTTGTAATAGAGAGAGTGGGAAATATCTTTTAACTTTCGCAAATAGGCAATATTTGTAAACATAGACATCATAATAAATATTAGAAGACACAGTAGAAAACCTGGCATGTTATTATGTCATCAGTGCTAAATTATGGCTGTGTATCTTTGGAAAAATTACAATTCATGTCTATAATATTATTAACATTTCTAAAATTGGGCATTTTCTTAATTGCTGAGATAAAGAGTGTCTTCCGTAATAATTACTATCAATGATTTTAGTACATTCTAGTTTCATCTACTTTATGTGGCACTCTTTAAAAATTTGTATATTTAACAAAATAGAATGCTTCATTCCATATTAATAATAGAAAGTTTGGCTGATCAGTAGAAGAGTGAACAGACAGACCGATAAACAAAGCAATACTGATGTGGAGAGTTTCACCAGATAGATCTAAATATCTGGTCTCATCCCACTTATAAGTTCACATGTTTTGACTAAGTGCTTCATACAACCCAGACACATTCAACTGGGGTACCATTAAATTTCACAGGTAACTATTATTTAATTTGTACATAATTTTCCTTTTTGTGAAAATCTTTGGGATAGTATGTTGTTTTTAGCATTACATCACAAAACACATCATAAAAGGGAAGTTTTTAAAGTATCTCCTTTAATAATAATAAAGAAAAGATGAAGGGATATACATCGTTCGGCATTATCTGTGAGTGCAAGAGATAAATCTGTTTCATCGGGTTGCTTCACTGGGCTGCTGATGCTTGTTGAAGTCTCCTGGCAGCTGGCCTTGCCTGAATTTTCTTGGCCAAAGCAATCAATTTCATGCTGGTTTCTTAAAACCTTTAAGATCTCCTACTAAACTGAGAGCTCCTTGAAAATAGTAGCCACATCTTAATCATCATTTTATCCACAGTGCACCCAGCATAGTGCCTGGCTCATACTAAGTGCTCAGTCATTGGTTAGGTGATAGAAAAAAGCAATTAATCAAGCATGTTATTTACTGGCAAAGAAAACCAGGAGTTAAAAGTTATTTTGATCTTCAAGAGTGCATTTGTTACTCATGCTCCAGAAATTCATTCAAGATATTAACTACCATGTATTGGTCACTTATAAGTAGCAAGCACTATACATAGTATTACAGCCATTGGTTCTCATCTTTACCACATCTCAATGTAGAGATAATCCTTATTTAATAGATAGGAGAGTTAAGAACAAAACTATCCAAGTTCAAGTAATGTAGTAGAAAAGAGACTTTCTCTTTTCAAATCCATTAGACTTTATAAACTTTTTATAATTGCACTCTTTCTGAACTTCATATTCTTCTTGAGATATGTATATAAACACACATACATACACATATAAATAGTAAGTTGTAAACCTAGCTTTTAATCTAACTTTTTCATATCGGAACTTTAATAAGGACATCTATCTTCTATCTGCAATAATAAGAATTTATGAAAATATCTTAGAATGGAAGTATATCTCAAGGAATACTGATGAGATTCATTTTTTAAACTATTCAGAAATAAAAATTTCAAACTAAATCAAGTTCTTTTACCATATCAATTCATATCAACAAAGAACTATGTTATGTTCTAAAATTTAGTTTTTTACTGGGAGTTAATGGTATATGAGGCAATGTATTTCAGATGTCAACTATGAAAGACCTTTTTGAAAGCAATTTAAATAGAGGGAAAAAAGTAAGCCTTACTAAATGACACAGAAATAGAGAATCTCTTTCCCTGGCATGTTGGAAATTTGCATGAATAACCATAATATGCATTCCTTATACACACAATTATCCTCCATAGATGGAAAAAGATGGATAAACACTGCTCAAAATCTAAATTCAAATGACAAGATGAAACAAGCACATAAAAGAAAATGTGCTGAAACACTTTTCTTTAATATCCATAGTGAGCACAATTTTTTGGCATTTAAAATTTTCTCTTGGAAATATAATAAACTTATTGAAATGTCCCTTAAGGAAACAGCTAATATTCTAATGATTATAAGTAAAAGATGAGCATTTCCTAAGTAATTTACTTTTTTTCCCTTTAATGGATTTGCCATTACTACCAGGAAAGCAGATTAATAAGTAATAGATCTGGAGAAGCTACAAAGGTTGTAGAAGTCACATAACTTCTCAAGGTCAAAGCTCCTGATGTATACTTCGTTTTTCTTGCTAGCTGGTATTGATGAACCATGGAGAACTGCCTTCAGATTTTATTCTTTTTTTTTAAGTTTATTTATTTATTTGTTTTGAGAAAGAGAAAGAGAGTATGAGCAGGGGAGGGATAAGAAGAGAGGAGGAGAGAGAGGATTCCAAGCAGGCTCCACGCTGTCAGTGTGGAACCCGATGCGGGGCTTGATCCCATGAATGTAAGACCATGACCTGAGCCAAAATCAACAGTCAAATGCTTAACTGACTGAGCCATCAGGTGCCCCTGCCTTCAAATTTTATTCCTGAAAGACAGTTTCTCAAGCCTCCCTATGGCCTTTTTTTTTCCTTTTTTGAGTATGGGTGACCCAATGTTACAGTAGTTTCAGGGGTACAACATAGTGATTCAACTTCTCTGTATGTTATACTATGCTCACCACAAATATAGCTACCTTCTGCCACCATACAGTGCTATTCAAATATCATTGACCATATTCTTTATGCTGTGCCTTTTACTCCATGACTTATTCATTCCATAACTGGGAAGCTGAATTGACCATTTCCCCTCAACTATTTTGTTCATCCTCCCACACTCTTCCCTCTGGAAACCATTGTTTGTTTTCTGTATTTATGCTTCTGATTTTGCTTTTTGTTTATTTGTTTATTGATCTGCTTTTCACATTCCACATACCAGTGAGATCATATGGAATTTGTCCATCTCAGTCTTACTTATGGTATGCTAATTAATTATAAAATGTTTGTTTTGCATCACAACATTGTCCTTGGTTGCAAGTTTATACAGAATTATTGTTAAAATATTCTTTTGTCAGTAAAAGGACTCAAATGAAATCACAAATGAGAGGGGAGAAACAACAACCAACACCACAGAAATAAAAGCAATTATAAGAGACTATTATGAAAAACTATATGCCAACAAATTGGACAACCTAGAAGAAATAGATAAATTCCTAGAATCATATAAACTACCAAAACTGAAACAAGAAGAAATACAAAATTTAAATAGACTGATTACCAACAAATACATTGACTCAGTAATCAAAAAACTCTCAACAAACTAAAGCCCAGGGCCAGATGGCTTCACAGGTGAATTCTAACAAACATTTGAAGAAGAGTTAATACCTATTCTCAAAGTATTCCAAGGAAAACTTCCAAATTCATTCTATGAGGCCAGCATTACCCTGATACCAAATCCAGATAAAGACACAACAAAAAAAGAGAACAGGCCGGTATCTCTGAAAAACACACATGCAGAAATCCTCAGCAATACATTAGCAAAACAAATCCAACAATACATTGAAAAAATAATTCACCATGAGAAAATGGGATTTACTCCTGGGTTGCAAAGATGGTTCCATATTCGCAAATCAAGCAACATGATACATCACATCAATAAGGGAAAGGATAAGAACCATATGATCATTTCAACAAATGCAGAAAAAGCATTAGACAAGGTACAACATTCTTTCATGATAAAATCCCTCAACAAAGTATGTTTAAGGGGAATATACCTCCACATAATAAGGCTATATATGAAAATCTCACAGCTAACATCATTATTAATGGGGAAAAACTGAGAGCTTTTTCCCAAAGTTCAGGAATAAGATAAAGATGTTCACTCTCACCACTTTTATTCAACATAGTACTGGAAGTCTGAGCCACAGAAATCAGACAACAAAAGAAAATAAAAGGTGTCCAAATCAGTAAGGAAGAAGTAAAAGCATATAACATGATATTATATACAGAAAACCCAAAAGACTCCATCAAAATCTGTTGGAACTTGGGTGCCTGAGTGGCTCTGGGGGTTGAGCATTTGACTTCATCTCAGGTCATGATCTCGCAGCTCGTGGGTTTGAACCCTGAATTGGGCTCTGTGCTAACAACTCAGAGCCTGAAGACTGCTTCAGATTCTGGGTCTCCCTGTCTCTCTCTGTCCCTCCCCTGCTCATGCTCTGTCTCTCTCTCTCAAAAAATAAATAAGCACTTAAAAAAATTGCTAGAACTGCTAATGAGTTTAGTAAATTGGCAGAATACAAAATTAGTGTACAGAAATCTTTTGCATTATTATGCACCAGTCATGAAGCAGCAGAAAGAGAAATTAAGATCATAGTCCCATTTACAATTCCACCAAAAATAATAAGATACCTAGGAATGAACCTAACCAAAGAAGGGAAAGACCTGTACCGTGAAAACTATAAAATTATAGTTTTATAAAACTATAAAACTATAAAACAAGATGATGCAAAGAAATGCAAAGACATTCCATGCTCATGGATTGGAAGAACAAATATTGTTAAAATGTCTATACTACCCAAAGCAATCTACACATTTAATGAAATCCCTATCAAAATATCAACAGCATTTTTCACAGAACTAGAGCAAACAATCCTAAAATTTGTAGGGAACCACAAAAGACCCTTAGCCAAAGCAATCTTGAAAAAGAAAAGTGAAGTTGGAGGCATCACAATTCTGGTCTTTAAGTTATATTACAAAGCTATAGTGACCAAAATAGTATGGTACTGGCATAAAAATAGACACACAGATCAATAGAACAGAATGGAAAACCCAGAAATAAATCCACACCTATATGGTCAATTAACCTTCGACAAAGCGAGAAAGAGTATTCAATGAGAAATGAGAATATTCAACGAGAAAAAGCCTCTTCGACAAATGGTGTTGTGAAAACTGGACAGCAACATGCAAAAGAATGGAACCAGACTTCTTTCTTACATCATACACAAAAATAAATTCTAAATGGATTAAAGACCTAAATGTGAGACCTGAAACCATAAAAATCTTAGAAGAGAGCACAGGCAGTAATCTCTCTGACTGGTCACAGCAACATTTTTTTCTCCTTATGTCTCCTAAGGCAAGGGAAACAAAAGCAAAAATAAACTATTGGGACTATATTAAAATAGAAAGCTTCTGCACAGCAGAAGGAAACTAAAAGGGAACCTACCGAATGGGAGAAGATATTTTTGCCAATGACATATCTGATAAAGGGTTAGTATCCAAAATATATATAGAAATTATAAAACTCAACACCCAAAAACCAAATAATCCAATGAAAAAATGGGCAGAACACGAACAGACATTTCTCCAAAGAAGACATCCAGATGGTCAATAAACACATGAAAAGATGCTCATCATCCCTTACCATCAGGGAAATGCAAATCAAAACTAGAATGTGATATCACCTCACAACTGTCAGAATGGTTAAAATCAAAAACACCAGAAAAAACAGGTGTTGGCAAGGATGTGGAAAAAAAAGAAAGCCTCTTGCACTGTTGGTGGGAATGCACAGTGGTGCAGTCACTCTGGAAAACAGTATGAAGACACCTCAAAAAGTTAAAAATAGAACTACCTTATGGTCCAGTAATTGCACTACTGGATATTTACCCAAAGAACAGAAAAACACCAATTCAAAGGGATATATGCACCCCTATGTTTATTGTAGCATTATCTATAATAGCCAAACTATGGAAGCAGTCCAAGTGTCCATTGACTGATGAATGGATAGAGAATCCATTCATCATATGCAATGGAATATTACTCAACCATAGAAAATAATGAAATCTTGCCATTTGCAAGGAAATGGATAGAGCTAGACAGTATTATGCTACGTGAAGTAAGTCAGTCAGAGAAAGACAAATAGCATATGATGTCACTCATGTGGAATTTAGAAAACAAAAGAAATGAGCAAAGGGAAAAAGAGAGAAAAAAACAAACAAACAAGAAACAGACTCTTAATTATAGAGCATAAGTCAATGGTTGCCGAAAGGGTGGTGGATGGGGGATGGGTTAAACAGGTGATGGGGATTAATGAGAGCACTTGTGATGAGCACCTGGTGATGTATTGAAGTGTTGAATCACTATATTGTACACCCGAAACTAATGTAACACTGAATATTAACTATATGGAATTAAAATAATTAAAATAATTCTTATATCTCTGTCCATTTCTTTTCTTTAATATTTACAGACACCCTTTGCTTGACTCTCATTTTATTATTATTATCTATCCCTTTATCCTAACCGAAGTCTCAGCAGAATAGACAAATATACCCAAATGCCTTTTTGATATTTCCATTAGATCTTCTCATGGGCACACCTCAGTGTTGACTCAAAGCCAATATTTATACGTGTGTGTGTGTGTGTGTGTGTGAGAGAGAGAGAGAGAGAGAGAGAGAGAGAGAGAGATGAATGAAGCAAGAATGGCTATTTATATTGAGAGTTGTTACACAGCACACATATGAATTATAATTTTGAAAGAACCGGGACATAAACCAATCACATCAAACTAGAGTATTTCAGAGCTTAACCTCATGTTTAAATGTTTAGATCTAGTTCCTCGACAAAATTGTGACCAGAGACAGATCATCTTTCTCTTGATTTGTTATAATTATTTTTTTGTAATGAAATAAAAATAAGTACCAGTAAGGATAACAAATTGTCAAGATGTTTTTTTAATCTTACTTTTAAAGTTTATTTCTTCATTTTGAGAAAGAGAAAGAGAGAGAGAGCACAAGCAGGGGAGGGGAAGAGAGAGAGAGGGAGAGAGAGAATCCTAAGTAGGCTCAGCACAGAGCTCAACATGGAACTTGAGCTCATGAACTGTGAGATCATGACCTGAGCTGAAACCAAGAGTTGGATGCTTGACCGACGGAGCCAGCTAGGTGCCCCAAATAAAGGTGTTTAAATTGGCATCGGTTAATAGTAAGTATAATATTTCAAAGCTACTTCAGAAATGTAGGGTTTTTTTATTGTTTGGTTTTAACAAGAAAGATTTGGATAAATAGCTTTCTAATAAGGCAATTCAGATTTTTAGTTCTTATCAGTATTGCTCATCATATGAAATTTTGATTTCAAAGGAAAAAAGTCATATGATATGTATGCAAGCCCATCAGTCAAGATTTTATAATAATATAATAGTCTTCATACAGTTTCTTCAGTATTACTTATATTTTGGGCAAAGCGATAGAAAAAAGAATATCCTAACAGTTAAGGGCAGGAACTGTGGAACTATGTAAGCACAAAGAAGACATTTAATAACTTAGGGTTATAGATAAATGAGATAATTATGTAATAGACTATAGTGCAGTGTTAATCACAGTAAGAGGATTTAGATCGGCAATTACTCATGAAACAGGGTAGAAAATTGAGCTTCTCATGTTTTGGCCTTGGCATTCTTTGTCCCACTATAAATGTTATAGAATTCAAGGCCCCGGCACATGGGATGCCATAGTTCATAGTTCTTTTTTTTTTTTTTAATGTTTATTTTACTTTTGACAGAGAAAGAGAGACAGAGGGGGGAGGGACAGAGAGAGAGTGAGACACAGATCCAAAGCAGGCTCCAGGCTCTAAGCTGTCAGCACAGAGCCCCACGCGGGGCTCGAACTCGAGAGCTGTGAGATCATGACATGAGCCGAAGTCGGACACCCAACCGACTGAGCCACCCAGGTGCCCCCATAGTCCTTTTAATTTGGATATTTATCCTGACAATTTTATGTCAGATGGCAGTAAGGTCCCTTTAGCAAGGGGTGCCTTTTTTTCGGTTTGGATGATGGTGCTATATTAGGATTATAAAGTCAAGAGTACGGACCATGTCAGTAATTCACACTGAGAAATATTTTTATAGATACTGAAATATAATTAAAGGTTTATTATGGAAAAAAAGGTATATTATGAAAGAGTCTGGGCAGTGTTTGTAAAATTTTTGCTTCAGAGAACAAAGCATCTTTTCCTTTTAGATATGTGTATCTATTCAATTTCTCAATGATTTTACACATACTGCAATTATTCCCTAAGGGCCTTCTATATCTAATTTAACCCTTAAAGGGCAGAGCATGTTTAAAAATTAAATTATTGTGTATACTGTGGTTTGAGACGAAACGTATTCTTACTTTGTTTGGGCAAAATAATAATAAAGATTTCTGTTGAATAGGCATTTTTTTGGTTTTTGTTTTTGCTCTTAAAAGATGCAGTGAAGACGGCACAAGTTAGCATTAAATGGCTATTTCTTTCTTAGAATTCACATGCTTTAGTTAACACTATATTTCCTCCTCCAGCTGCTTGATGATATCCCTGTTCTTGAGAACACCCTTTGGGAGAAGCCAGCAAGAAAGAAGTAACTATAATCTTCCAGGCACTTGTCTGCTCTATTAATTGTAGTTGTGTTAAGGATCAGAAATGAAGATGGGATGATATTTAATTTAGATCCTGGAAGCTCCCAGACTGTCTTCATCCACAGTTTCTCCACACAGTTGTGGCTTTAAGCTCACATCAAAGTTCTAAATAACAATGTATGGTGATGCTTTTGTTCAGTTTATTGCTCATGCTGCAGATATGTAATCTGCCTCTGTACCAGGATGTGATGGCTGAAAGGCATCATTAATGTGTTAAACGATGTGGAATACTTCAGGCACAGTATGACACATCACTGCAGAGTGATAGTCCCAGATGCACAGGTATCTGCCTCCATTTCAAATCAGAAAGAAAGAAGCTAAATTACCACACAGGCAAAATGCACCAGGAAAATTATAATGTATATATTCACTCATAATCTCTGAGCCTGACTCAGACCTCACTTGTTTGTTGAGAGGAATAAAAGGTTAAGATTTCCATTCTCAGGGTTTATTAATCATACAAGTGAAATAAGAAAGGGAGGACTCATCATAGTGCATTCCTAGAATTGTATCCCCACTCTTTTTGTGGCTGATTTTCAATATGTTTTATGATTCCAATTCATGACACCGATGCTACAAAACATCTTCTTCCATGTTCTGCAAGAACTAATGTAGACTCTTCTGGTACCTAGTTTACTTCGATGGTACGTAATTACACAACAGCATACATCTCTTCAGAGACTGCAGCAATATGTGTCCATATTTTAATAGCAGGTGCAGCTCTGTACTTTTCTACCTTTACACTGAAACATTCATTTCTTCAGATATGCTAAAGCCTGACCGGCTATCTTTGACATGAGGTGTTCTACTATCATATCCATATATGCTGTTTTTAGATTCAAATAGAACAACAAGGTGTATAGAGTAAATGTATTTCAAAATCAGGAATATAGAAGATTTAGAAATTCCTGTTTTATCAACGTAAAAATTTAGAGTAAAATGCCAAACTTAGGCAAAGGACTGATCAATCTAGGATTCATTGAAAAAAAATTTTTTAAACATTTATTTATTTTTGAGAGAGAGAGAGAGAGAGAGAGAGCGAGCCAGCAGAGAGAAAAGAAGACACAGAATCTGAAGCAGGCTTCAGGCTCTGATCTGTCAGCACAGAGTACAACGCGGAGCTCGAACCCATAAACGATGAGATCATGACCTGAGCTGAAGTTGGATGCTCAATTGACTGAGCCACCCAGGCATCCCTACAATTCATTTTTCAAAAGGATGTATTTTGAGGGCACCTGGGTGGCTCAGTCTATTAAGCGTCTGACTTCGGCTCAGGTTCTGATCTCACGGTTCGTGAGTTCAAGCCCCGAATCTGGTTCTGTGCTGATGGCTCAGAGCCTGGAGCCTGCTTTGGATTCTGTGTCTCCCTCTCTCTCTGCCCCTCTCCCACTCCCACTCTTGTCTCACTCTCTCTCAAAAATAAATAAACGTTAAAATTTAAAAAAAAAATTTTAAAAAGGATGTATTTTTTATTTAAGCTATATTAAAGATATCTATTTCTACTAATGGACATCATTACTTCATTCTGTGAAATAGCAGGCCACTAAACCATTGGCCATAAAGCTTCTAAAATCCTTTATAGGACATGAGTTGATAGTGTATACTTAAAGGTACATTTAATGATTTATTAATATTATACTAGTAATGAAGTTCTGAATTGTGGTACAAGCATTGCAAAAGAGAAGTAAAACAAGACAGATTATACTTGGATTTCTAGGCCAACCCCTTCATATGATGGACAGCGATTTTTGACCAGAAGAAATGAAGGAATTTGTCTGTGATCACCAGAGTAAGTGGATGACAGAAGTGATTCTGTCCCAGGCTGAGGACAGAAATCTTTTCATTACATTGGATAGTCTCTAAAGTGTCATCCTTCCCTGCAGAAACGAGTGGTCCTTCAATGGGACATCTATATAAAAGTAAGTTCTTTTTTTTTCAATAATGTTATTTAGTTGTCATTTTTTTTTAATGGGACGGCAACTGTGAAACTGCCAGACTAATATCAAACACCTAGAAAGTCCTACAGATGAGGATTGGCTTCCCCTCCCTTTGTATTTTTTTATCAGACTTAATTCACAGAAAAATATTAATTTATTCATTATTATAAATATGAGCTATTTTATAAATAGAAACTTAAAAAGAACATCAGTTTGTTTTTGCTATAGGGGTTTTAGTGCGACAATTGACAAAAGTTGACTAGTATCTGAGATAATAGTAGGTAGTAATGTGAATGTCTTCATTTTGAAAAATGTGTTGAGGTTATGTAAGAAGATGCAGTGTTTTTAGGAAATCATACACTAAAGTAGGTAGGAGCAAAGGGGCACATCCTATGCAATTCACTTCCAAGAAGTTCAGAAGTAGGGGCACCTGGGTGGCTCAGTCGATTGAGCATCCGACTTCGGCTCAGGTTATGACCCTGTGGCTCGTGGGTTCGAGCCCCATGTCAGGCTCTGTGCTGACAGCTCAGAGCCTCGAGCCTGCTTCGGATTCTGTGTCTCCCTCTCTCTCTGTCCCTCACTCATGTATAACTCTCTCTCTCTTTCTCTCAAAATAAATAAACATTAAAAAATTAAAAAAAAAGAGAAGAAATAAATAGAAATAAATAATAGAAATACAGAGAAATAATAGAAATAAGTAATATCTATACAGAAAAGGAGATGGGGGAGAGAACGATAAAAGAAACATGGCAAAATGTTAATTTTTAAGGAATCTGGATAAAAGTGTACACACATAATGTATACTACAATACTATTTTGTGACATCTGTAATATTTTCATACACATGAACAAATCATATCTTATGATAGAAACTGTACACATACATGCAGAATTTTAGCAGGGTAAACTGAAAGAGGAGGGAATCTGCTGTTCACTGTAGGTAAAGTACTGGGTTGGGATAATGTTCATAGGAAAAAAGAAGTTTAAATGGAACTAGAAAAAAATATTTAGAATGTGCATGCCTGTATAAAAGAAAAAATCAAGATTGAGGAGATACTGAAAAGGAGATAACTAGAGCAATATCCAGAGAATGGAGGGGCACCTCTTTCAACAGACACAAATTGAGAGAAACATGACGGCATTTACCCAAGTGTCAAACTAAAGTTACTTAGTCCAATTATTCTGGGACTGATGATACTTCAATGCCAACAATCTGGGAATCAGGAATCCAAGTAGAAAGAGGCTAAAATCCCTAAATCTTATTTTGGGGGGGGGGTAAATTTATGGCTCAAAAGTTTAAAAATGCCATGTTAGACTTGAAAATAATAATTGCAGATAATATTAATACTCATAGAAGTCCAATGATGCTACTTATTGTACTCTTTTGTTATAATTAAGTCATTCATATGCTAAAAATTTTATTTATTTAAAAAATTGTTTTAACATTTATTTTATTTTTTTTAAACTTTTTTTAATGCTTGTTTATTTTTGAGAGAGAGAAACAGAGAGTGAGTGGGGGAGGAACAGAGAGAGAGAGAGACAGAATCCGAAGCAGGCTCCAGGCTCTGAGCTGTCAGCACAGAGCCTGACACAGGGCTCAAACTCACAAACCGTGAGATCATGACTGGAGCAGAAGTTGGACACTTAACCAAATGAGCCACTCAGGCGCCCCTAACATTTATTTATTTTTTAGAGACAGAGAGAGACAGAGTGTGAGCAGGGGAGGAGGAGAGAGAGGGAGACACAGAATCTGAAGCAGCCTCCAGGCTCTAAGCTGTTTGTTAGCACAGTTTAATGCGGGGCTCCAACTCTGAACTGTGAGACCATGACCTGAGCTGAAGTTGGATGCTCGACCGACTGAGTCACCCAGGTGCCCCTAAGAATTGCTTTATTAACTTATTCCCCGCTCTTTTTTTTTTTTTAAGCTTGGTCATTTATTTTGAGAAGGTGACGGGGGAGAGAATCCTAAGCAGGCTCTGTGCTGTCAACGTGGAGCCCAATGCGAGGCTTGAACTCATGAACGGTAGGATTATGACCTGAGCTGAAATCAAGAGTCTGATGCTTAACTGACTGAGCCACCCAGGTGCCACCCACCCCACCATCCTTTTCAATATTACCTCTTAAAACACAAATCTAGTGAAGTTACTCTGCCACTCAAAATGGGTATCTTTCTCCAACATCCTATTATCTAACACTCAGGTTGGTTGGCTTTCCTTTACTATCCAACCTGATTTTTTGTTACGCCTGAACAAGATCAATTTCCTCCTCTCAACCTAGCCTTGTTGTTCCTCAGGGAGCTCAGCTCCAATACTACGCTATACGTATTTCTTTTTCTTTATATCTATCTGGTTTATTTCTATTTTTCATCTATTTGTATCTATTTGTATCTATTATACATCTGACTCTTCTCCAAAGGTTTCCCTAAAATCCTTAACTGTGACATCTTAACTCATTTCATTGTTTAGTGTCTTAAGTAAATTTATTTATTTCATATATATTGTTTTTAATTCTATACTTAGATGGTAAATTCCTGCATGGCTCGGGCATATATGACATGCACATAAAAGAGACACTCAAATGTATTTGTTGATCCATTAACACTTTTTATATACATCTCAGTGGATTTTACTTCCTACTCTTTTTTATCTTAGAATCTCAACATAATTAAAAGATGACTATTAAAGTTAATCACATCACTTATTTATAAATGTTATAACCAGGAATGTAAAAAATTAACACTGAGTATAGAGAAAAAGGCATGAGGATTCAAAACAATTGAAAGGAAAAATCAAGAGTACGTGACAACTTCTTAAATGTAGAAAATGAAGCAAAGATGTTTCTAAATGTTAGATTAGAATCTGGCAAACTGGGGAAATGATGGTTGTCTTAGTAGAGAGGGGAAAAAAATAAGGAAAGAAAGCTATTTGAGAGAGAATGTGTTTTAATTTTTGAATTATGGAAATTTCCATTAAAAATCACTTATTCATTCAGTAGACACTTGAGTGATTACAAGGTGTTAGAAGGCCTTGTTGTCTTTGTTCTACGTCCAAAAAAATATAAATGTGAACATGAGACAAGGTCTATGGTCTTGTGAAGTTTATATTCTTCCTAACAATTTAACATAGAGACACAAAGAGGAAATTATTCCTGATTTCCAGGAAGTGACTTGCTATCGAATGAGGGCAGATATCAAACTATGAATGAAGAACAAAAGGAGAGGCATGGATTACTCTGTGAAAAAAAATCGAATCTTAGATTGAAAATCAGGAAAAAAATAGGATGAAACCTTGATGAGTCAAACCATTTATAATGCACACACACACTTTTGTGTGTGTTGTTATTGCTGCTGCTGTTATTTGATTATTTGTAACTTCCTCTAAGATGAAGGAACACCTATACAACACAAAAGGCAAGGGAAAAAAGCCAGGAGAGGGAATGTTGAAGATGCTAGAAGGGAGGACATTTGCTTGAGAGCACATTCTATTAAGACTCAGGAAACAGTGGGAGTTAGCAAGTACAGAGGGGGAGGCAGGAATTAGATTTAAAGAAACTGTGGAGGGGGTGGGTAGAGAGTAGCATTTTCCCTCTGAACCTTGAAGGTCTTGATAAGTGAGGACAGTGTAAGAGGAAAAACACACTCTGATATGCCTCCTCTAATCTCAATACTTAACTCACAGAACACTTCGCTTTTGGTTACCAAATGTGTGGGGATTTCCCCACACCAAGCAATTCTGACCCATAAGCTGGGTATCCTACAAGGAATTCAGTTCTGATACTATCTACCTGGAATTAGCATTGAAGCCCAGAGTTAGGGGCCCAGTCCCACAAGGCCCCCCTGCCCTCTTTTTAGCTGCTAATCACAAGTTCAAGTTGTTATCTATAATGCTGTCCCACCAGCTGAAATCAGAGATTCCCACTACCTCCTTCTTGGGTCCAATTAGTTTGCTACAGTAGCTCATAGAACTCAGGAAAACATTTTGCTTACTAGATGACCAGCTTATTATAAAAAGATACAACCTGAGGGCGCCTGGGTGGCTCAGTTGGTTGAGCGTCTGACTTCGGCTCAGGTGATGATCTTGCGGCTGGTGAGTTCGAGCCCCTCATCGGGCTCTGTGTTGACAGCTCAGAGCCTGGACACTGCTTCAGATTCTGGGTCTCCCTCTCTCTCTCTCTCTGCCCTCTCCCGCTCAAGCTGTCTCTCTCTGTCTCTCAAAAATAAATAAACATTAAAAAAAATTAAAAAAAAAAAGATACAACCCAAGAACAGCCAGATGGAAGAGATGAACAGGGCAAGGTATCTGGGAAGAGGCACAAAGCTCCCACCCTCTCTTCAGGCACGTCACATACCAGCACCTTTATGTGTTCACTAACCCCAAAGCTTTCTGAACCCCATCCTTTGGGCTTTTAAGGAGACTTCATTGTGTAGGCAAGATTGATTAAATCATCACCAGCCTCCTCTCCCTACTCCTGGGCTTGGGGCTGGGGGATAAGGGAGCTGAAAGTTTCAACTTTCTAATCACGGGGTTTGGTTCCCCCAGAAACCCAACCCCATCCTTAGGGTTTTCCAAAAGTTGATTCATTAACATAAACACAGGTGTGGTTGAGTGGGGGTTGTTATGAATTACAAAATAGACCTTTATTACTCTTATCACTTAGGAAATTCCAAGGGTTTTAGGAGACATGCACCCTGAACTGGAACCAAAACCAAATATATTATTTCTTATTATAAATCACAATATCACAGAGGGAAAATCATCTGTGGAGAATGAGGGCATGAAGGATGAAGCTAGGTCTGTGGAAGAGTAGAGATGATAAGGAAGATCTCTTGCAGAACGCCCCTAAGTAACCCCGTGATAGATGGCGGAAAGGCAAGAACCAAGTTTACTAGGGATGGCATAAGTTAGAGTAAATGTTCCAGCAAAGCCCCTCTCTGTCTCCAAGGCAGCATTTATTTTTGTAGCTACATGGCATGAATCATAGGATGACAGAAAGAATATGAGGATAGAAGTTGGGAATGGCATTGGAGTTGGGAGACATAAATGAAAGTTTGATCTCTTTGATGAAATGTTAGAAAAACCTCTGGGATCTCAGTTTCTCCAGCTATAAAATGGGGGTGGGGTGGACCTCAAAACTGAAAGCCCCTAAGGTCTCTATTAGTGCTCCCTATTTTAGTCTGGGATCATTACATGCTATAGGATAGTGAAAAGGGGGCAGATTCTATGATGGAGGTTGAGAATAAGCAGACTGATATTTCACTAGTGGAATGATTGTTTCCAGAAGTGAAAGGTAAATACACTCATGCAAGTACAAAAACAGGAAGTAACAATTTACACTAAGTTATAACTTTATAGATTTTTGCTTTGCAATTTGCAGTTCTTTCTGGATATGTTTGACTGATAGATTCACAGATAGATACAATCTTTATGGAGAGACCATGATTTTGATCGCACTGGCATACCTTGCAAAAGTATTGAACTAACATCCGAACTTACAACATAATCCCCTACAATTTAGAAGGTGCCTTATCACGTGGTCATCACACGGCTTTCACAATGCAATCAAGAGAAAAATCAACAAACTCAATCTCACAAACGAAATTCAAAGGGACACGTTTCACCTTCTCCCTTTATATCCTTGTCAAAGATAGAGAGACTAGGAGGAATTTAAACACCATGGCATCATATCTGTCACAGCCATATCTTTTTAGTAGGTAGAGAGCTCATTTTTCAAGGCTACCAGTCCATTAACCTTCACAAGAACAAAAATAAAGCAAAACAAAGAAATACTCCCTGGAGAAATGGCATCGCTCCTAATCTTGCTTATATATCTTACTGTGGGGATTTGAAGATGGAACAAAGCCCTCTAGCACCCCAGGCACACAAAACGATACAGATGCCCTGAAATAAATATACAAATGCCTGTGGTGCATCGTGTAGACAAATTTGTGATTATTTTTTTAAATGATAGTGGGGTTAGAGAGAGTAACTGATATCATCCCTGCTGAATCTGTCTTACCCTGTGATTTGTAACTGGGAGGGCCGAAGCGTCAACCCCATTTATTTTTTAATGTCTTGGCCTGTTCTTGTTTGCCCTTACCTAGATTCATTCAGTGTGTATATCTGGAACTATTAGTTTCCTGATAAATGCATTGTCAGAAAGCCAGAGGCCAATGATAACATAGGAAAGAAGGAGCTCTTGCTTGTTTTTATACGTTTTTGTTTGACTTGGGAGATAATTATAACCCAGATTGATGCTCCTATTTTAAACAAGGTAGTAAATCAGCATGAAATATAGGATTGGGGAAAGCCATTTGCCACATAATTATAATTTCTTAAAATTCCCGTGTTCACTGAATATGAGAAGCTATAATCATGCAATATATAGCAATGACATTACTCATCTTTTTCTCTCATGGAAGACAGTTACATAAACTGAAGTTATGAATTTTTAAATATTATTAGTTACAAAGTTTAAATACCATTAACTGAAGCAAAGCAAAAGCATATGTTGTTTGGTCTGAGACCTAGCTTCCAGTGGGGGAAAAAACACAGATTCGGTAAGCAAGATTTAAAAAATGATTCAGCACACTTCACTTAAAAGTCCTGTCTTTTCCACAGATAAAGTTTATATATCACCATGAGACAATGTAAAAGTGTAAGACTTTCATCAATATAGGAGACCAGAAGCAAAGTAGGACCAAAAGAGGGATTTGGAATCAGAAAGAGACAGGTGAACGTGGACTCTGGCAGGGGTTATACACAAAATACCTGTCAATGACATAACAGGGATAAGGACCCCTCAAGAAGGAGGTGTTCCAGTGCAAAGCTCTGAAGACCCCCCTCTTACGCCAGCATTTATCTTTCGGATGCTAGATTACGGGCAAGGATTATGGAGCTAAGATACTGGGTTTTGGGGGCTACCCAGGATACCTGAGAAATGAGCCGATACAGATGTATCTGCCTAACTCCCTTGCAGAAGTAGTTGGAACTACTCTGAACTAGTATAACCAGCAAAGTCATACTGGTGCATACTTACTGAACATTAGCCCTGGGTGACATCTCTTAACTGTGTGCCTTTGGTAGTTTAAGGATCTTCCTGAGCCAGCCACGTGAGAGAAACAAAAGTGGTGTTTTTAGCTGTTTTTTTTGGCTGCTGTTCTAAGACCGCTTTCAGCTAAAGAGAGAATTCAGACCTCTCTCTTTCCCTTTCCCTATGGCATCCAGTACACCTTCCACTCAGGGCAAAGGGCGAGTCCCAGGAGACAGCAGAGGGGCTTTGGCAGTTTAAGCCAAATGCAGCTAAGAGGCAGAGTCGCCTCTCAACCCTGACTTCTGGCTCAGGGGTGAGCCCACCTGGGAGCCGACAAGAGAAACCGGTCCTTGTTGAAGCATTCTCAGGGCGCATCATGTCTCTTCCTTTTCTCCCATTTTGGCTCCGTTATTTATTTGTGCATAAAGGATGCAATGATATTTCTGTCTTGAACTGCTTGGAATGTAGTATCCCTAATTATGATACCGCACAGCAACAATTATGTACAATAAACACCTATCAGCTTAACTTCCCACAGCCTTTGTTGGCTACAAAAGAAAACTCTTACTCATTCATCACAGTTATCAATAATGGAAACATTGTGATCACCTTATTTCAAAGGGGCATCACTGATATGTCCCTTGTGTATACTGTGTAGAGTAACCCTTCCACATGTTTCAGAGAATCACAACTAAAGTCTCATCAGTAATTCTGGACACTACACTGTTGAAAAAAAAAAAGCCATACTAAAAAAATCGTAAGAATTATCAGAGAATGAGAAAACACATAGAAGATTTAAGGGGTGATTAAAAGAACAAGATTTACTAACAGTGAAGAAAAGAGAAATATTGTGGATGTAAGATAAAGAAAGGTGAGAAGTTTGCTTGTTGTTTCATTTTTCCATTCCATATTAAAGGGCCTTTGTTTACAACCTGCCAATGTAGTGTTTTGTTTTAATTGGGAAAAGATTGTCAGCAGGAAATATAGAAGATATAAAAGTAATTTATATTTGCAAACATTTTTAGGTCAGTGATTCCAACTGTTCTCTACCAAGACCTCTTTTCACCATGCTTCTCCACAAATTCCCTACTTTGAATTTTTAAATACAAATTATATCTATATTTGATAGATATAAATAAATATAGATATAAATAAATATAAATAGATATAAATAAAAATAAAATTTTATTTAAAATGGATGTATTTTCTTATTTTTAATTAATCAGAATTATCTGTATCTGAGCTGTAATACTTAGAGCTTCAGAGGAACATAAAGCAACAGAATAACTATATAAAAATATGATATAATTATAACTAAGGTAAAGATATTTTGTCGTTTTAGGTATCCTATATAACCTTCTGCAAACTAAGGTTCAATGTCTGTTAAGTTCTTTGGAATATCAAAATGTTTCAAGGAGCCCCACAAGAACCATCTGCAGAGCCGCGGTTATTTAAATATTCCAAATTGAAAAACAAGGGATTAAACTAGCTTAAAATCATCTAATAAATATGACTTATTCCTACTTGAAGAATTAAATTGAGGTATTGAACGTAGCATAACTGCTTAAACGTGACAGAAGAGAACATTCTGGGACTCTTTCAAACCTTTGCCTTCCCCACTCTTTTTTGCACACTCTGTCAAAATCATGACTTGGCTCTGAGATGGCGGGAGCAGAAAGCATCGAGCACGTACTCACCAGCCTGGTTGGTTGTGATGCTGACTGCAGCGAACTGTCTTGGTGGTGAGCTCAGCTCTGACACCCCGTTAATGGCATCGATCTCAAAGGTGTAGTTAGTATGTGCCAGGAGGTCTGTCACTGTCACTGTGGTGTTGGTGAGTCCGAACTGTCGAGGGAGGAAGCGGACATTTGGGCTGCATGGCTCACACTGTTTTACATTCCACCCACATTTTTTACATATGATGTTGAAGGTAACATCTTTCCGGCCTCCTGTGTCCAGGGGCCAACTCCAGTCCAGGATGACCGAGGTCTCGTTTATGTTAGAGATAACATTTCTTGGTGCAGATGGAGGTCCTGCAAAGTAGTTCAACAAAGATTAATGAGCCTCACTTCTGTTTTCTACTACAAGGGAAATAGATAATTTACAATGGAACCGAAAGAGGTAAATAACCATCTTGTCTCTATTATATACTTTTAATTCGTCCTTAGAGGATCCATGAGATTATAGACACATGGCTTCAAGAGCACTATCGTCCCCAAGCCATGGGCGGGGGAGTTTTGACTCAAAGTTGAAGATACATTCACGAAGTCCAATGAGGGAATTTACTACTAAATTCAATGCCCTTGTGAATAGTTATGAAAACTTTACTATTAGTTTTATAAATCTTAGTCCTTTTTCCCTATGACCTATGACCTACATGTAACGTGAGGGAATAGAAATGTAAAAACACAAATCCCATGACTATAACCTCCCCTATTCTGTCAAATGTAATACAGGATCTAAACCAAGATACAGAAAACTTTCTTTCTTTCTGGGGGTCCTGTTGCAGGAAGTGCTTTAAAAACTAATTCATTTTGCGTGATAAATGTTGCATTTGTGGTGAGCCAGCATGGAGAGTGAAGCAGAGAAAGCTTTCAATTTGCACACGGATAACGGAAGGAAATGGGCCAAATGCTTTAAAAAAAGAAGAAAGAAGCACAATAACCAGAAGGAAAAAAAAAAACACAAAATAAAAGAAACATGGAGGCATGGGTTGCAGCAAAACTACTCACGGGTACAAGCCATGGATGGAGGGTCTTTGTCTGCTCGGAAGTACTTATTCTCACACCTGCAGTTCACTGAACCATCTTCGTGGGTAGAACTGTGTGGCGGGCACTTGGCACATTTCACATTACCATCCGAAGCCTTGTAGAAACCTGGTCGGCAAGCTACAAACAAAATCACTCGTTTAAGATTCGGTGATAATTTTGAAAGCGTATTTTTCAAAACACGTAAAACAGATTTCAGAATGTTAGGGGAAGAATTCATTAGGAATAAAAAAAAAATCCATTTTTTTTTCCTTCCAGAATTTACAGAAGCAAATAATGTGACCCAGTGTAGTTTCTCCACATATATACATTTGAATTCGCACCAAATGTTAAAGGGAAAAAAAAACCCTGAAGATTTAGATTATTTTGGCACTAGAGTGTGATGAAATTTCCAGCTCATGTTTTCACAGCTTTGCTTGGCATTGAACTATTTGTGGAGAAAAATACAGCAAAGCCATGTCATCGTGTAGCCATTCCCTTTTAAAACATGATGCAATGTGTACATTATCTGCGTGCAGTTAGCACTACATTACACACTCACTCTCTTTCTAATTGATTTCTGTGTGTATGGCTCCCTCCCCACAAATTGTAAGCAACTGAAAGGAAGAAATCATGGCTTCCTCGTTTTAAGATTCTTGATGCATCGGTTCTCATGAGCTTTTTTTTTTTTTCTGCCTTGACAGTGTCGTTCCAGTGCTGTAACTTCTACAGCCTTGGCCTACACTGAAGGTTTTTAAAAATTTCCTTGTCTGTCTTTCAGAAACATAGTGACATATAATTTCTATTTAAACTGATCAACTTGTAAATAATTACTAGATTAAAGCTTTCTAAATAACTGTCTTCCTCTTCTTTCTTTCTGGCCATCTCTGAATGACATGTTTTGTTGAGCTCCACGAACCGGTCATGAAATATTGATTTCAGATGCCCATTTAGTATTCTTTATATATTTATTGCTTTTACAGAAATACACCTCTACTGTATTGCTTTTCTTTAATCTGATGTAAAATTCAAAATGCTGTAATGGTTTATGTGATCTATTTTCAGAATTACATGGAGAACTGAAATCATAGTGAAAATCCTAGCAAGAAGTCTCTTGACATTGTTTTGAGGATTAAAATCAGAGTCCAGGGGCACTTGGGTGGCTCCGTAGATTAAGTGGCCGACTTTGGCTCAGGTCATGATCTCATGGTTTGTGAGTTTGAGCCCCGCGTTGGACCCTGTGCTGACAGCTCAGAGCCTGGAGCCTGCTTTGGATTCTGTGTTTCCCTCTCTCTCCGCCCCTCCCCTGCTTGCACTCTTTCTCTCTTTCAAAAATAAATAAAAATTTTTTAAAAAATTAAAAATAAATAAATAAATAAAATCAGCGTCCACATTTTTTAGGTTTCCTACAGAGTATCTCTGGAAGTCAATGATTTCTTAAATCTCTAAAACTCAATTTCAATGCTATGTTGAGATGTGATGGTTTAAAGCACTTATGTGTAAAATATGCCCTGTAGGTGATCTGAATCCCAGAATTTTCCTATGTCAGCTTCATATTGTGAATAACAGGTTATTTGCATTCAAGTAAAGCCTATGTGAGCAAATCTTAACTTTTATAATCCTTAAATGCATTTTGAAAGGTAACACCTTATATCCATAACAGTGTATCTTCCTACTGAATGTTTCTTGAAAAATACACTGTCAAGGGAAATAGTACCAAGATAAACAATTAGAATAACTTAAAATGATAGCAATCATTAATCTAGTCTTGCTGTTTTATAGTTTCTATCAAGAATGGCCACTCTAAGACTATCTTACATTAAATGGAACAACTTTTGGTGCCACGTTGAGAGCCACTCGGATAAATTCTATTGCCCTGACCAAACATGGAGTAGGCTCATAAACTTTTGATCATTCTTCCTAAGCATTGGTTAGAAACTTCCACTCATATCTCATGTCATATCGCCTCTAGGGGAAATGATATAAAGTATAAACAAACTAAGCACTTAACTTCTGGTTTCAATTTAGCTCAATGAGTGCCTTTAAGTTTGCAAGATGGCAATGCTCAAGTGTTTAAAAGATTGAGTTGCACTGTTCCAGTGTATTTTGTTTTTTGGTTGCTTGTAAGTTTATCTGTATGTTTTTATTTGAGGTTTTTATGGTTTTTACAACATTTAGCATAATGGTATTCACTAAACAATCACTTTTTGTCAATATTATAAATGGCTATACTCTGTGATATTTAAAGAAAAGGCAAGTCATACAATCATTTCTTAGCTACAGCACAGGACTTGTAATAATAACTTGAAAGTAGCTACAGTCAATAAACCTTTAAGTTAAGAATGTGACACAAACTAGTAACTAGACTTTATCTAAATGATTAAATAACCTTAGATATAATAATAGTAAAAGATAGGTAGACACACATACATTCTGCTTAATAAATATCTGTTAATCATTTACTCTTCTTCAGGCTTTTTGTTAGCCTTGAAGATACAAATGTCCCTAGTTCTGTCCACCTTAAAAGGGCCCTTGCGATTGAAATTGAAAGTGGGCACCAGACATTTGACACAGGCCCCAAGGAGCAAACATTCCATTCTGATTGAGCTGTTGGAGGAAATACAGAGAAGGAATTTCACTTGAGAAAGATCATGAAAGGATAGCAAAAGGCCTGTAAGTAGCATAATTAAATACACAAATAGATCAACAGGAAAAGACAAGCAGTTAAGTAGAGGAACTTGATGGGTACTGTTGGTTGCATACTAAACACCTAAATCTGCTTTCTGCTTGCTCACAGAATTTTGATTTTGTTCAGAATCACACTCTGCCAAGTCCTCCCTTACCCAGACGTAATTGCAAATAGTTATGGATGGCCAGAGTGATAGCCCAAAGATGGGCAAAGAGATACAAACAGTAATCTGACGAAAGCCATTAAAATATCTTTTTTTTTCCTAAGAAGATGGTCCAAATGTAACAGAAGCCATTCTACCTATATAATTCCAGCATTGATTCTTGGCATAATGGTTTACATGTGACAATAAGTTAAAGGCCAAGAAAATTAGATGTGTAATCTGCACTTGCTGATTCAGCTAGCACCTCTCTCAATATTTCTTAGAATGTCAGAAGAATAACACCCTATTTGTGTAGCTCTCCATGGGCAAGTTTTTTTTATCACTACAGCAGAAAGTATTTCCAAAGGATCTAAGACAAGCAGAGAATGCAGTTGAGAGGTACTAAATAGAATTATAGACTAATGGAGCTAAGAAGGTCCTAATAAATCACACTGGCCAGTCTGTGCCTTATATGTCTGAGGACCCAGAGCTCCAGGACTTTGGATGACACACAGGGACAGCCTCTACTCTGTATCTTCCAGCACCTGGTAGCTTGCTGATAGGCTTTACCTATCCAATTTGTTGATATTTATCAAGTTTCAACTATATGCAGAATACAATGATAGATTATATAACAACACCCTAAATTCTGTAGACATCTTTACTCTTTCTGAAAAGCTTTCATATGTACCGTCTCAACTGAATCTCACAGCAGTTGTGTCAAAATCACTGGAACAGATATTACTCTACTAATTTTACAGAATGGACAATTAGAGCATACACAGAAAAAGTAGCATCTCCAAGATAACAAAGAATTTGTGGTATAATCTGAAAGAGAAGGAGCACCTGGGTGGCTCAGTGGGTTAAGCATCTGACTCTTGGTTTGGGCTCAGTTTATAATCTCACTGTTGGGAGACTGAGCCCTGTGTTGGGTTCCATGCTGAGTGTGGAGCCTGATTGGGATTCGCCCTCTCTCTCCCTATCTCTCTGCCCCCTCCTGCTCACCCCCCCCCCGTCTCTGAAAATAAATAAACACTTAATAACATGTAAGAGATTTTTTGGCTTTTAATTTTATATAGATTGCTTATTGAAAGCAAATTATTCTCTAGAACCATGAATTATTTTTCTAAAATTCTAAGCTGCTGTTATGACACTGAAGAATTGTCATCTAAAACTTATTTAATTAAATGAATGCCAAGTCTTTTGTCATCTACTCCTAGTAAGAAACTATTTCAGAAAGGGTAATGTTTTCTCGCCTTTCTCTAGGATTTTCTATTTGACATTTAACATTAAGATGGGTAAGTGTGTTTTTGCTTGAAGAACCGAGTCTGCCAACCTCAGGAACAGCACGACCCGCTACCTATAGGAGACATACAAGTACATTTTTCCTTCTTGCTACAAGCAGGATCTTTAAATCTTTTACCAAAATTGTTCAAAAAAATTTGAGAATATGACTGAATAATTTATATCCAGTAGTAAAATTACACTGTTAGGGAACACTCTCTTTAAATGCATATGGAGAAATTCTTTACATAAAGTACTTACTTTTGAATTTTTCCCAGTAAATAATCTCCTTTCCTTGAAGTAGATTTGTGCTTAAATACCTATCTATCTATTGTACTTTGTTCGTCGTTCAAAAAAATCCTCCTGAGTGAATGTGAAATTTTACCTCTAAGGGGCATAAATACTTGTATTTTAGTATCTTGCTTTGAGTGGTAAAAGCAATGACTGTAATTTCAAAGAACTTCCTTTATCCTTGAATGTAAAACTAGTGATAAAGCAATCTGCACATTTCTTTCACTTAAGTATTATTTCAGAGACTGAAAAGTTCAGCATATAAAAAATCAGGTAAAGGAATAGAAAGTAATGTTTCTCTCTTACTCATGGGAAATCTTAGTCAATTTACTATAGAATATCAAGGAAAAAAACAGGCAAAAAGAGGAGTGATTCAGATATATACAGTTTTAAGGTTTTTTTTAAAATGTTTATTCATTTTTGAGAGAGAAAGAGTGTGAGTGGGGTGGTGATGGCGGGGGGGTGGGGTGGACAGAGAGAGGGAGACAGAGAATCCAAAGCAGGCTCAGGCTCTGAGCTGTCAGCACAGAGCCTGACACAGGCTGGAACTCACAAGCCATGAGATCATGACCTAGGCTGAAGTCAGATGCTTAACTGACTGAACCACCCCGGTGCTCTTAAGTTTTAAAATAACAACAACAACAACAACAATAATAATAATAATATGCTAAATAGTTAAGATCTTCCCTGGTGCAAGCCAGCTACTAAAGCAATACTTAAGTAAGATAGGTATACACATATTCAAAACCTGCTGCCAAAATGACAGAATTCTGATTTACAGATTTCTTCAGGTAACCTACGTTATAATTTTATCAGTGTTTGACTGATAAGAACACTGGTAAAACTATTTACAGATTTCAGTCTTGGGGTGGGCAAACCAAGAAGTACCTCAACAGTTTAATACTGTTTGGAGGCAAACTGCCGCCCTTGTTTTTGTGTTCCCATAAATGTTTTATTCCCTTCCTGTAATGAAGATTTTCGAAGTAGTTAAGTGTGGCAGGAACTCTCGTCTTTGATTTTGTGTTGGTAAATAAAAGGAGGATGATCCATGAATATAAATTAATAGCCATTAAAAGCCAGAGGTATCACTTCCTCAAACCTTACTGGATATCACCATGGATTTACTAAATAATGAGACTTGTTCAGATAGTGTTTGGGTTTTGTTTATCGATATTCCTCTAACACATATGTGTTAATCTCCAAAATGACCAAGACACTTTATTGTGTCTGGTCCTACAGTGATAGAAGTTATAATCTTAGCTTTAAAAAGCTCGATTCTATATGGCACGGTTATTTTAGAAATGGATCTCCTCCCTTGAAAGTGTAATTGCTAAGACAATTTTTTTTTAAAGTTTTTTTTTAACGTTTATTTATTTTTGAGACAGAGAGAGACAGAGCATGAACAGGGGAGGGGCAGAGAGAGAGGGAGACACAGAATTGGAGACAGGCTCCAGGCTCTGAGCTGTCAGCACAGAGCCCGATGCGGGGCTCGAACTCACGGACCATGAGATCATGACCTGAGCTGAAGTCGGACGCTTAACCGACCAAGCCACCCAGGCGCCCCGCTAAGACAATTTTCAATACACTTTAGTGTTACCTTCGCCAAGAAATTCTTCAGTTTCTCTTCTTTTTAACCCAACACATTAAGTTGTTTTCAGCATCTTATAGGAAGAGCTCTGGACTAGGTAGTAGGAAATGCAAGTTTTGATGTAATCTTTTCTCCTAAATAGGTGTTATCTCAAAGTCACTGTCCAGGTGTATTCAAATTTTAATGAGGGCTTTGGGAAAGTGACTTCCTCTTCTAGAAATAAGTCTGAAGTTCCATTTTTTAGTCACTGTGTGTTCCTAGGTTAGACTCTGAGCAATCCAGAGACAGTTACTTCCTATTCATTTTGTACGCCCAGCGTCTAGCTCAATGTCTAGCACCTAGCAGTTGATAAGATGCGTTTTTGAAGTGAATGAGACCTTGCAATCAGTTATCCTCTCTATGCTTCTAATTTTTCATTTATTGGATGCTGGACATTGGCTAGCTTACCTCTAACAACTCTTCAGGTTGACACTCTGAACGGTTAATACTTTGTGTACCAAAATTAGTAGGATTCTTACAACTTTCTAAGTAGAAAGACAAAATAAATACTGCATATCAAAGTATCTTCACTTTCATCACTGCTTTAAGGGTTAAAATTGGCCACTGAAATTATAAAACCATATAGGGTAACAAGACAAAGGAGGTTCTCTTCTAACTTTAAAGAAATATACTTGAAAAAGAAATGACAGGTTTTTGCTCTTTTCAGTGTTTTTTCTGTGTCAGAGCAGAATGTATTCAAAGGATGTACTGATTTCATGATTGAATGCATTGAAAAATAAATTGACCACCAGATAATTCCCTGTTTTATAGTTTCAGCTTCACCAATAGCACATAAGTCTATATTTGATTTTATGTACATTTCAGATAGAGTAGGATGTTTAAAAGTTGGGGAATCTTATGGCAATGCATAAAAATATTGATATTAATTATTCTCTTTAATTTTGTAAGATGATGTGTTTTCTTTTTCTTTTTTAATGACAAGGGAAATGAGCACACTATTGAAAACACAATTCAAGAGAATACATTTCTCTTCTGTTAATCTGTAGTGAGGTTTTACTTGTCTTTTCCTTGCTAGTCTAGATTTTAGTTCCCTTATTTTAAGTGCTGAGTTACTGAGAATAAACCCCAAAACTTTTTGAAAAACCCCAAGATAGGCCACAGTGGAACAAAAATGAGAAAGCCCCTGCCAAATGTTAATTTGCTATTGAGAAACACTAAAAATGTGAATAATATAATAGAAGGAAGCCAAAATAATACCAATTTGTAGTGAATGAGTTAAAAATATTTTGGGAATCTGCTGATTCCATATTTATGAAGAAGTAACAATAAAACAAGAACTAAATATTGCAGGCTAATAGGGGGGTAAAATAACAAACTATCAGCTTTGGAAAATAACAAAGAAAAAGTATGAAATAGAGAGTATTATGTGCACTGTGTATACAATAAATAATAATTACAAAAAAAGCTTCAAGATAGAATCTTGGCCTTATTCCCAAATTACATAGCACACTTTCCTCTAAGTCCTAATTGATGGGTTTGAGCCAGGCTGATACTGAGAATGGGTCAAGTTACCATAGTGAAAGGAAAACCAATGCACTTAGTAAACCATGGTGGCTACTGTTGAAAGAAAGTAGACAGCCTTTCAATTGCAAAGTGAATTTTGTCTCCAGTTGACTAATGTGGTTGACTTTTAAGAGAAAACATGGTCCTAATTAAGGGTTAAAAGGCTCATTTCAATTTGAATTAACTTTAAATTAAAAAATAAAGCTGTTGGTAAATAGGTCCCTTTTAGTATTCAGACTTTAGCTCCATATACACAGGGCTATATTATCAATTCCCAGCCATAAACACAAACTAATGACCAGAACCAGCACTGACTAAACAGATGATTTCCTGGCCTTGCAATTCCAGGCCTGACAGGGTCTATTTGCCGGTACAAGGTCAAAGCAACTGTTTATTCCCAAAATGAGCTGCACTCCACAATCTTACAGGAACTCTATTCTTTGCCATTTGAATAGAGGTACAATGCTTTGAGGCAAGGCCCAGGCATTTCAATACACTGGAAGTGGCAACGTTCAGTCATTAAACCCTGCCTGCAATGTGCAGCATTTACAAAGTGATCAAGTGTTTCCTTCTTCTGTTCCTTCCACTGTTCAATAAAAAAGGCCTAAGGCAAAATGCCACCATACCATTAAACACAACAGAATCAATCACAATCTAGTGTGGCTCAAAGATAGCCGAGTAACAAGACTTTATTGTGTTTGTTGTTGTTCCATCAGATTTAGCAAGACAGGTGCCAGTAAAACTGAAATATGTCCAATAATACGCCCACCACAAAGAGAATACTAAAACAGCCCCCGATCCTAAGGATGTTGTTGTGTTCTGCCGGCTTTTCAGTTGCCCTCCACCTTCAAGGAAGAGCTGTGTTTCCTAAGAGTTGCACTAGCTGAGTTTTCTATCCTTAATTATCAATGGCCAGAGAACAAGTCCCATGAACTAAGTTTACAAATTCACAGGAAGATGTATGTGACGAATAGGTAAATACTAAAAAAGGGGGAAAGGGGGGGATATGAAAGACAAAACCATGTTTATGGCCCTAAAATGCATAGGGCCCAAATCTATACTCAGGTATACTGAGAGACAGCCTGTTCTTTCGGAACAGTGCCAGAAGTGTTCTTCAGACCTGAAGAGCAGTGGGATGTCTAAGAAAACTATTTCTAGGAAAGGGTTTTGGAGGAGGTAAGTCACCTCTATGTTTCAGTAGGCCCTACAACAGAATAGGATCTTCCCGGCTGCACTGGAACCATAGCTAGAGCATGGAGAGGTCACCACTCCAATATTTACCATTATATACAAATTTAGGAAAAATAAACACATGAAGTTATTTCAGGAAAATAGAATTTCCAAAATAGATTTGAAATCACCCAGAGTAGGAGTTTGAGACATAAGTCACGAGCTTTAGGCTCACGTCAGGAAAGTAAGAAACTAACTATGCATACTACATGTGTGGCTTGGATTTATACATCAAAAGCACACTCTCACTCACAAATGCACACACACGTACACACACACACTCTCACCACGGTTTTTACTAGTTCTTGTTTCTATTCTACTGCTCTGTTCCCTTTTTCTTCTCTTTTCTTTAAAAAAATGCAACATGGGAGAAATTATTATCGACTGTGAATGTTGGCAGCTTCACTAATGTGAATTTCACATTTCAAAAAAAATTTTTTAATGTTTAATTTTTGACAGAGAGAGAGAGAGTACAAGCTGGGGAGGGGCAGAGAGAGAGAGAGAGACTCAGAATCTGAAGCAGGCTTCAGTCTCTGGGTTGTCAGCTCAGAGTCCTACGCAGGACTCGAAGTCACTAACCATGAGATCATGACCTGAGCTGAAGTCGGACGCTTAACTGACTGAGCCACCCAGGCACCCCAGTGAATTTCACATTTTTTATCTCAAGTAACTATATCTCATTTAGGAACAGTTATACAGAAAACAATACAATTTTTTTAAATCCTGAATTTAAAGGGAACCTATAAAAAGTAGAAAACTCAGAGGAAAAACAAAACAAAACAAAATTCTGTGAATGCTATAAGACATGACACAAAAATATTTGCCCTGTTAGTTATATCATTAACTATACACTCTCCAAAAGAGATCACCATATAGAATTTTGAGAAATGGTGATATCATTATATTGTATCAGAGGTCCTTTAGACTTGCTTTACTTTTTAGGTTAGTTTATTTAAAATCACGTCCATTTTTTTCCTGAGGAAACACCTCTGCAACTTTCAAATTTATACTTCAACAATCTTATAATCTATCAGCTTTCCATTCCATTTTTATTTTGTGAAATTTATTAAAATGACTGACAATATTGTGGCCAAGTAATGGATTTATGGGGCGCCTGGATGGCTCAGTTGGTTAAGCCTCTGACTCTTGATTTTGGCTCAGATCATGATCTCATGGTTAATGAGATCGAATCCCGCATTGAGCACTGCACTGACAGAGTGGAGCTTGCTTGGGATTCTGTCTCTGCTTCTCTCTCTGCCCCTCCCTTGCTCACTCTCTGTCTCTCAAAATAAATAAATAAACTTTAAAAACAAGTGAGGGATTTAAAATAAACCAGTAATGTGTCATTTATATGTTAGGTATTCAGTTTATGATCACAAAATATTATCAACTAGAAGTGTGCAATTTAAAAGTATTCAATATTTGCTTTGAATTCAATATTTACAAATGGCTAATATTTGTAAGGTAACATAGAAGAAAAAATGAATTCGTGTAATTCTAGGGTTTCTTTCTTCACTTCATTTTTATGTTTAAAGTAAATATTTGTTCCAAGATAAAAACAGATTTCTACTCAGCATATTCTGAAATTTCATTCCCTAGGTGGGTAAGAATGGACTTCTCAAGAAAACACGAAAAGTAAATAGATGACCATAAACAGATGCCCATGGGATCAACAACACTATTAGCCAAGTAAGTGTTTCATAAAAATTTCAACCAATCATCTATTTTGAAACTGTTTAGGAAAGACATGAATGTACATAACTGTATAGGACAGCATGTCTATATATTTGAATTTTACATAAAATTAATTCCATCCTATTCAAGAAAAAAATACTTTTTGCATAAGAATACGAAGTTTTCAAAGAAAAAAAGGGCACTATAAGATTTGACATATGTACATCTATTCTAATATGTATGTCAAAAATACAAAATCTCTCTCCCTACTCCCTAATTAAGGTAGAAATAAACTTCTCAAAATATAGGGAAGAATCTCATAGGCAGGAGACAGAGCAATAGATAATAGTATTTAATGGCATTATGAAAATAAAAAGAATAGGCTTGAATTCCTTAAAGTGGTTACTTTTGGGGGCACCTGGGTGGCTCAGCCAGTTAAGTGTCTGAAATTGGCTCAGGTCATGATCTCACGCTCTGTGAGCTGGAGCCCCATATGGAGCTCTGTGCTGATGGCTCAGAGCCTGGAGCCTGCTTCAGATTCTGTGTCTCCCTCTCTCTCTGCCCTCCCCTGCTCATGCTCTGTCTGTCTGTCTCTCTCTCAAAAGTGAATAAAAATTAAAAAAAAATTCAAGTGGTTAATTTCTAAATATAGGCACAACCCTTTTTTTCAGCATTGTTAACACTATATTATCCTAGAACTTTACATGCAACTTGGGAGATAGATGCATTGAATAAACAGGATAAGAAGATTAAATTAACTTACATTCATCTAAGAGGAAGAGAGAATTAAAGGGCAGAGAGAATGGGAGAAAGAAAAGAAAATATTACAGAGGAAATATTAAACCACATTACTTATAGCTGGCAAACATGTATCACCTTTCTAGCACAAATAACTCAGACATATTAGAAGTTTGGAACATAAGGATGAATGAAGAACAAAAGTGGGAGGATGTCTGCCATTTTCATTCACTCTATTTGATCATTTTACAGAGTTTCAGATTTGGTCACCTATGCTTAGAGTTGCCACCCTTGAAGTGAGTGGGTAGTAGGGAGATAATGAGAGAAAGAGAAGGCGGGGGGAGAGAAGGAAGGAGAAAGGGGTCCGCATGCAGGAGTGTGTATGTGTGTGTGTGTTTGTAATTAAAACCACTGACAAGATTTTGCAAGTATTTCTTCAATCCAGAGATCGATATATTCCACCTACTCTTTGGAGTTACTATTTAAAAGTGTGTTGATTGACTTGAGAATTCATTTAGGATAATTGTCTTCTTATATTCTGCAACTTTAGGGGTTTTGGTTTCAGACACGAGGATAGAGAGGTGAGGGATTGGACAGGGGATGGGACATTAAGTCACATCTTAACCCAGCAGCCTTTGAAAACTCAGGCATACATTACATTGTATGTAAATGATGAATCACTAAACTACATCTGAAACTAACTTTACACTGTATGTTAACTAACTGGAATTTAAATAAAGATGGGAAAAAAAGAAAAAGACGAAAGAAAGAAAATCGATGCAGATTGCATTATCAGTTTGCAGCACCTACCCCAGATCTATCTACTTGAAGAGAGAGTTTGCACCTCTGAGTAATACAACAAATGCCTTACCGAAAATCTCCATGTCTAGCACTGCACTTGTATTTCACTTCTGTGCTTACAGTGATCATGTGAGACACTATTATCTATTTTTCCTGAGGAGATGACTGAGGCTTAATGATATTAGTGCACTGACTGTTCATCCCATTAAGTGTTGTAAGCAGAAACGAAATCTAAGGCTGAGGATTTCCTAGACACAGATACTTAGGTGTTTTGTATCCGCTGACTTCTCGTTCTGTAAAATGTAAAAGTGGTATCTGATGGAAGATTGGCAGTAAATCCAGCACCCTAAAATTAACAAAAAAAAAGTTATATAGTTTGACTATAAAGATAGTAGACAGATTTTACTGGGCACACAGTGAATTGCTTACTTCATTTTACTGCGGTAATTGTCGATAGTAGTTTTCTTCAACAATAATCTCAAGCCTATGTCTAGCCAGGTGAATGGCTCTGATGGAAGACAGTTCTGGTCACCGGGACGAGGGAATGCTTCACTGTTGTAGGTCTATTAGAAAGCTATTTGTGAGTGGGATGCCTTTGCAGAGGAGTCCGCCTGCTCACCATAGAATAAATTTTCTACTTTCTCTATGTTACCAGCTGAAACAAGGAGCTTTATTGTGTAGGGGGAAAAAGGCAAACCCTTAAATAGTTTCCAATAAAAAATTAAAAGGGCTAATGCAATTCCACTTTATTGCTTTAGTCTCCTGGACATTAAGAACTCTCAAGCAGCCGAGGAAAGTAAAATATTCAACCTTGTCTATTACACAGTTGAGAGGTAATTTTCACTAAAATATAACATAGTATTTGGAATTCTGCACAGTGTATACTGAAGAGCAAATGCTCAGAATACCAACAAGAGTGGAAAAGTGAGCACTTTTCCCAAGACTTTGGGGTAGATTTGATGCACTTCGGATGCCTAGCAAAGTCTTCTGCACTGCCCCCAATCTGTACTTGTCACTCTGATTACACATTAAGCCCAACTAACAACATATTTAGAAACCAATAAAATTTTCATTAATTAGGACTAGAAAATAGTACACTGAAAATGCCTGCACATAATTTGTAACAGCTGGATCCATACCATTTTCCTTCTAAGGAAATCTTAGTTTCATAATACTTTCAGTTTATTTGATATATAGTAGGGAGCTACACCTAAAACAAAAAATAAATTTTTGTGACTAAAAGAAATTCAGTTCATGTTCAGTAATGTCTGAAGTCACCCAAGGGCACATCCTGCACCCATTTTGACCTGCCTTCACATTTCATAATCTGCATTCTTACCAGCCAGCGAAATTTCTACTATCTGAAATCCTTCTTCCCAAACTGTGTTCAACTCAGTTGATAATTGATATGCCTTGTAACAGCAATGTAGTACCAGAACCACATACAAACTAAATACTGAAGATCTAATCATGCTTTCATAAAACATATGTATCAATAACATTCTGCTCTTTAAAACTCAATTCCTATGATATTATTACTGTGGTGAGATAAGATAATAAGCACTTCATGGATCCCTCCCTCCACCTTTATCCCTTGCGACCTACTAGAATGCTTGGCTCACAAAAAGCAACCAATACATTTTGAGAGAAGAATGAAAGCTGTATTCATCTCTCCATAGTAATGTCCCATTATAGTATTTCCCATGCACAATTACTAGGTTCAACAAATCATAAACATCTTAGTGGAATAAATTTCCCTTTAAAGAATCACTCTCATGCTATGAACAAATTATAAAGCGTTATGATGAAAATAAATGGAAGAAGGACAATTTTTTTTTAAATTATGTGTTCCATTAGGTATTAAATGCAGAACTATATAATGTAATATATGTAATATATACTTAACTTGTAATTACATATATGATTAATAGTAATTATAAGTTGTATTCAATTTTATTTTTTTTAATTTTTTTTAACGTTTATTTACTTTTGAGACAGAGAGAGAGACAGCATGAACGGGGGAGGGTCAGAGAGAGAGAGGGAGACACAGAATCTGAAACAGACTCCAGGCTCTGAGCTGTCAGCACAGAGCCCGACGCGGGGCTTGAACCCACGGACTGCGAGATCATGACCTGAGCCGAAGTCGGCTGCTTAACTGACTGAGCCATCCAGGCGCCCCTGTAAGTTGTATTTTAAAGCTACAAATAAAGGAAACTCTCAATTTCTTCCTCTTTTAATTTTTTGTTTTTGAGAGAGAGAGAGAGAGAAAGTGGGGGACAAGGGCAGAGAGAGAGGGAAGGAAGCTCAACTAGGCTTCACTCCCAGCCCAGAGCCCAACATGGGGCTTGATTTCATCACTGTGAGGTCATGACCTGAGCCCAAATCAAGATGCTCAACTGACTGAGCCACCCAAGTCAGTTTCTTCTAAACACATCTTTTAAAAAAATTCTTGAATTATGTTTAAATAAATATCCCTAGGATAAAAGAAAACATGAGGTATATTTCCTAAAGAAACTTTTTTTCCCCTATATGAACATATTTAGTTTAGAACAAAAAGGAGTAAGAGGACTTCCAATTGATAATAATTATTATTATGATATGGATACCATCTGACCTTAAAAGTAAGGACTATCGTTTTCCATGATACATACAAAACATTACAAGTTTTATATGATATATAAAAGACAGAAGCAAAAAATGGACAACAGATCTTTTTGGGGTGAAATCCTTGAGGCAAGAGTTTTGAGAGTTTGAACATGAAAGAAAAAAAGTAAAGCTGAAACAGAGAGTCTCAAATTAGTCTGGGGAGGCATGCAGACAAATTAGGCCATGCAGTGCTGTGAAGGTTATATTAAGGGCTTGTTTTTATATAGTAAGTTTTGTGGGAAGTCATTGAAAGGTTTCATGCATGAGGTATACCATAATCAGATTTACATTTCAAAGAGATCATTCTTGTTCCTAGGGGCAAATGCATTGAACTGAGTCAAAAATGGAGTACACAGGGGATCACTAAAATAGCCCAAATTAGAGATGTTATGACATAGATAGAGAAATAGTTATCATCATAGAAAGAACTGTATTCATTTGAGATATATTATCTAGAAAATATTGATAGATCTTGGAGATAGAATCGATGAAGATTATAAGGTAGAAGAAACCTTAAGAACTGGCATCTGAGTTTCTTGTTCAAGTTGTTGGGTGTTATTCCTATTTTCTGAGTTAGGGAATGAATGAATTTTTGGGTAAGTACACACCATTTAAGTTTGCATATGTTACACTAAGTTAGCCAATTAAGCATTTGCTGTACTAAACTGTGTAGCATTTACCATATTTGTACTGTAAAGAAACTGATTCCAGGGCACCTGGGTGGCTCAGTCAGTTGAACATCTGACTTTTGATTTCAGCTCAGGTCACGATCCCAGGGTTGTGGGATTGAGCTCCACGTCGGGCTCTACACTGCACGTGAAGTATGCTTAAGATTATCTCTCCCTCTTTAAAAAAAAAAAATTAAAAAAAAAAAAGAAAGTGAAGATGGAATAAAAAATTTAAAAAATAAACTGACTCCAATATTCTCATGTTAAGCAAAATGCCAAATTAAGTTTTCTGTTACAGGCTTTTGTTTATTGTCAACAGATGAAATTAGTTATCAAAAATATGGGTTTCCAAAAAAATATATATGGGCTTCCAGAGAAGACAACATGATCAAGCAATCTATATAGTTTTTTTTTTCTTTTAATGTAAAAAGATTACAATAAAATACTGGTAAAGAAAGGTTCCATGTCAGAGACACATTAGAAAAACTGTCTTTACTGAGTTGGGTGTTTCTTCTCAGAATAGAATATTGATTTTGATTTGTACATGAACCAGAGACTTGGACTCCAAAATAGAAAACCTGTGTTCTGTGGACTCCAACATTTGCCTGATTTTACCATTATACACTATTTATCCCAAAGCAAAAAAGGAGAAAAATTATGAGCATATCAACAAAAATATATCATGACCAAGGAACCAACAGTTTAAATTGCAACATCAATTGCTGGAAAATGAATAGGAGATATTTAAAAAAAAAACATTTGTTTAATGTTCATTTATTTTTGAGAGACAGAGACAGAGTGCAAGTGGGGGAGGGGCAGAGAGAGGGAGACACAGAATCCTAAGCAGGCTCCAGGCTCTGAGCTGTCAGCATAAGCCAGACGCGGGGCTCAAACTCATGAGATCATGAGATCATGAGCTGAGTCAAAGCGGGACGCTTAACCGACTGAGCCACCTAGGCACCCCTAATAGGAGATACGTTTTTGATGTGCATATTGTAATTGTGAGGAACACAGTTTCAGGCAGCTCAGGTTCAAATCTTGACTCTATCACTTACTACCTATATAACTGAACAAGTTACAAAGCCTCTTCATATCAGTTTCTCTGTATCTATAAAATGGGGACAATAAAAGAATCCTACCAGGATTTTATAAGAATTAAATGAGAGTATAGCAAGTTTCAAGTACATATTAGAAATTAGTAAATATTAATATATATTTATATACATATTTAAACATTCATGATGTACCCAAACATTTCTAAAATCTATGACATAAATCAACAGATTTCTCAGTGTATTTGAACAACATTAAACCACATTTGCCTTTTCCTAATTTTCTACTTTTGAGATATATTAGGCATTTGTTTCTCCTTAAAATATTATTGCAATATCCTTCTCCATTAAAACTGTATTTTTTAAGAGGGTTCACAAAAATATTTCACAAAAGAGCATCCTCTTGTCCAAGTACATTACTGATAGTTATTTGGCCAGCCCTTTGCTCTACCCAATATTTCCAACTACCACTTTGCGACACTGGAGATTTCCATAGATATCTTATATCTACACAACTTACATTTAACATAGACAAACCAGAGCAATGTTTTGCCCTTGGTTCTTTGTGGATATGTCAGTCCATCTCATTAAATGCTACTAATAACTTTATCCTCCTTTGAAATCTTTGTATTTACTGGTGGAAGGACCAACACAGAATGGGTCCCTCCAGAGGAAACTGAAATGATTACCTCCAATTTGTAGCTCAAAGCCTTTTTGCATCTTTATTCAGATGCATTTTTCCCACCCCCAATACTGGCAGTTTTATTTTTATTTTTATTTTTTTGGCTGCCATATGCACTAGCAAACACAAACTTGGCTGACTTCCCTCCACATCTTGTCCTCACTTCTTGAAGGATCTTTATTTTACTGAGCTCCAAAATTAATCTGACTTTGAAATTCATTCGTTTTCCTGAGTCTTATTTCTCCATAAGTACAGACTCTTGCTAAGGTGATACTGAGCTTTGTAACTTTCAGCCACTTGTCCAAATCTGTATCATGTTGGCACTGACCAATATCTCCCCTGTCTGATAGCTTTTCTGACAGTTAATGAGAAGTAAAAGGCTAGAGCTATTAGTCCAAATCCTAGGGGACAGGTGTCCAGATTACAAAAACCACATTCACATATGGCAATAATTGGCAGCTCTTTTAGGTGATCACAGACTTATTTCTAAAGACCCAATGGATACTTGAATAATTCCTTGGTGCCAAATAGGAAACTCTCCTGAATAAGATAAGTATGTACTGTTTTTTTTTTTTTTTGTACAGTTATTGCTTGTTTTCTTTTTTTTTTTTTCCCAATAGACTTTTCCAATAAAGGAGATTCATTTAAATAGTTCATGCCAAAATTTATATAATTCTACCAAAATTATAGACTTAAGTCTATGGTAATTGAAACCTTAGAGATAGAATATTTCAGTCTCACATTGTATAAGGTATTATAGATTTAAGAAGCCGATATGTTTATACATCTAAATAGAAGCAGCAGCTCAGCTTTGGAAACAATATCCTTTCAAGAATCTTACTACCATTTACAGAATGCTCTTTTAACTCATCTTTCTCATTCTTTTGATTTTTCAAAAGTAGCGCAACATGAAGTCTACTTATGTAAAAACATTTATTAATTCAATATTTAAAGATACCATTTTATATACAGTAATTTATTTATACTTCAAAGCCTGCTCCTTTGTCCAAACTGGTTTTCAAGGCTCTATTGTACTCCCTTCTGTTTATCTCTAACCTTTCTGTTTAATCACACTTGGTAATAAATTAAACATTCCACAGACTCACAAGCAATCAACAAATAAGTAGGATATTCTGGCACTTCTAAAGGAAGAGCAGACCTTGAAAAGAACCGCTGAATTAAGAAAGTGGTTTCAGAACACTCCTCAGAGCAGAAACTATTTTCATTTATTTTAATATTTAAATATTTTAACGTACCATCATTTTAGTTTGAAATATAAGTGCAGCTTCCATGTTCAACTCTATCCTTTGATGTAGGAGGAACAGCAGCCTCCAATTGAGAGGCAATAGACCTGTGTTTTAGTCCTGACTGGACCTATCCAGCTAGGTGCTATCTTATGTTGAGCGAACTTGTCCCAGAGCCCAGCCTCAGAAGGTCATAGACAAGACCTTGACACCAAGTCTTCCTTGAGCTTACCTGTTGCTTCCATTATGCTCACAGCCTAGAACTTTTGAGCAACTAGCAAATTTTTCCCAAGTCAGTTTAACCTGGGATGCATATGGTTTTGATAACATTTTACTCTACATGCATGTTACCATTCTGAACTCTGGGAACAGTCTAACATGACAAACTAGTGGTAGGAATTTCCTCATGGAGAAACAGAAAACAAAACAAAACAAAACAAAACAAAAAACCCAGCTCTCCCGAATTTATATTATCCATCATTCTTTCCTCTAACGATTACTATGGGTACAGGATTGACTTTTTAATAGCTAGTAGGATGTTGATTCTATTTTAGAAATTCCTTTTTAATTTTACTTTATAGAGAAATTTATAGCATTTATTCATATAGATAGGTTGTTACTTCATCATCACATGAATAAAGTATCTTTTTAGTCAATAGTAACACATTTGCACATTCCATTGATGATTTTTCAGAAGTTGTAAAAGACTTGAAGATACTTTTTGTGATGTTGTATCTCTATATTCACTGTTGGTAACCTAAAACTAATTTTTGGTAATTAAGATCTTAAATAAGCATATAATTAAGTTTAAACAAGGATTAAAAAACCCTTGCCATGTAGCTCCATGGCTTAAAAAAAAAATCACAGGATTCTTTTATTTAAAATCCCATATCCTAGAATAAATAGACTTCCTCATCTATTTAGCATTGGTCTCCCAGGATTAGAAGATGACACAAGATGGTTCAATGATTACATTGGAAAATATGTTTCCCCTAAAGCAAAGATAATATCCCTGTAGTCACCTTTAGTTTCTTATCTCAAGTTACTCTTTCATTTGCTGAATTTCTATTCCTCTGTGTCAACGATAACTTGAAAATTAAACACCTTTGGGACACTAGGGAATAGCATGAGATGAACACTATTCTGACCACAGCTGGAGGCCACAGAAATGCTGCTGCACCAGATGAAGTGAAAGGCTAGGGCGTCGTGGGAGGATAACAGCAGGGAGTTGGCATTTGCATCTGGTTTCCCCCATTATTTTCTATTTGAATTCTAGGTACATGCACGTATGCCTGTCATTCTTCTAGGTACAGTATTACTAATAAGACATGTAGTATAACAATGCAAATAAAACAATAAGTTACCCTTCTTAGAATTATGCAAAATTTTCAATGTTAGAAATTTCTAGTGCTTAGAATTCTGAATATTTGGAACATAGTCATTGCTTAAGTACATACATTTTTTATATAAACAGAAAAATCTTATTTATAAATATTTTATATGCATATCATGTACACCATTATTTTAGAAATAAACCTAAGACTATTTTATTTTTCATATTTTATTTTGAGAGCGAGTGAGAGAGAGAGAGAGAGAGCACAAGCAGAGGAGGAACAGAGAGACAGAATCCCAAGCAGGCTCTGCACTGACAGAAACCCTGAGATCATGACCTGAGCTGAAATCAAGACTTGGACACTTAACTGACTGAGCCACCCAAGCATTCAAACCTAAGACGCGATTTCAAATTTGTTTCTACAGATATTTATAGGCAGCATATTAAGAGCAATCTGTTACCCCATGAGCCTCTACTGACAACCTGCTTATCTTTATAGGGAATTCACATGGTTGTTTAGCATTAAAAGAGAGAGAAGCTATTTCAACATTTCATGGCATCATTTTGTGCAATCTGAGGCCCCCATTTTCACAAAGGATCAGGCTGTCTCCTGACAGGACAGGTCTGGGGCAAGGCCCCTCCTCTGGCCAGAGTTCTGATGGGTGGCACCACTGTGCTTAGCCTCTTCCAGTTTTAGTTTTTTCATGATCCTGACTGGTTTACTAACTATGTGGTTTTTTTCTGCTGGCAATTTTAACACCTGAGTATGCTTCAATCTCAGTATGTTATGTTCTCATTATCTCTCTGTGGGGCTCTCAGCCCTATTACATTGGAAATTCATTGAGAGGAGGAATTATGTCCCATATAGCTTTGTGTATTAGATATCCTAACACTGCTTGATACAAAGTTGGTAGTTAACACGTATTGAGACAAAGTAACTCTAATACAGGCACACATATGTGTATGCGTATGTGTGTGTGTGCATTTTGGGTGGCCAGCACACATATCATGTCACAGTATGGGCTCCCCTCCTGATCCCTCTCCTGCCCCCACTTCCACTCTCAGTCTCTCTAACCAAAGCTCTTAGAGTCTACACGGAAAAAAATAATTGAAGAAAGAGAGAAATTACACTTATGAATAGAAATTTATAAAACTGCCAACATTTTGTTTTTTGCTTGTTTTTATTTTATTTTATTTCATTTCATTTCATTTCATTTTATTTTATTATTTTATATTTTATTTTATTTTAATTCCAGTAGAGTTAACACACAGAGTAATACATAAGTTTCAGGTCTAAATTACAGGGATTCAACATTTCCATACATCACCTGGTGTTCATCATGACAACACTCCTCAATCCCCATAACCAATTTCCCCTATCCCCCCACCCCCACCCCCTACACCTCCCCTCTGGTAACCATCAGTTTGTTCTCTATTGTTGAGTCTGTTCCTTGGCTTCTCTCTCTCTCTCTCTCTCTCTCTCTCTCTCTATTTTCCCTTTGCTTGCTTGGAAAACTGCCTACTTTTTGGAACCTGGAAAGAGTAAATGATACTGGGAAGGAAACATAGGGAGCGATGAATGGGATACATGAGTATTAGGGTCAATAATTTCAACAAAAGCATGGGCAAGAATAAAATATTCTGAATGAAATATGAAAAGTGTGAGAACTGAGGAAGAGTGGATTGAGCTATCAGACCTTTAACCTGAGGAACAGTGACATTTGTTATTTCCTTGTGGAGGGGTGTGTGTGTGTGTGTGTGTGTGTGTGTGTGTGTGTAATTCTGATTCCACAAAACTGTTTAAATTAACTTGTGCTTCATAACTCTGTCATTCTCTAGTTGTGTCATTTTTTCATCTTCACACATTGTAAGTACATACAGCTTGGCACCTCCATAACTAAAAGTTCTACAATTAGGTTTTTGATGCATGTAAGCTCTTGTTTGGAGATACAATGCAATTAACCATAGGAACGAACAACATATCCTTTCTTTATCAAGCTAGCCTGCCATTTCATCATGTATGTGCAAAGTCAGAGATTTTATCTGATCATTTTGTGCAAAGGAATGAGGGCCTGGACGCATGGAGGGATTTTTAGTAAAAGTCAAATTACTCAACTGAAATAGTCTGAAACAGAAGGGGTTTGAAAAGAAGCCAAGATAACCAAGTTATACAAACTATCATCATATCCCAGCCCTCCCCCATAACAAAAACATCCAATCAAAGGATGGGGAAATTGCTTAGAAAATAAATATTTTTAATAGATGTTAATAAGGTACAATATTATACCTTAACATCTCATTTCAAGGAGAGAAGAGTAGGTTTCCATTTCACTCCAGAAAGCATGGTTTCCATTCATCAACAGTATAGCTTTCTAAAATATCTCCTCAAGTTATTATGGTGTTCTATAACCAAGCCTGATTGTAAAATATGATGTTACAAAAAATCAATAATAAAATATTCATATGATCCAAGATTTTCCCAAATTGAATCTGACTGGGTCATGGCAGTATGCTGATGTCTGGAATGCAAGTAATATACTATATTATTGATGCCTGTCAAATAACGGAAATTGTTACAAATTAATTCATCCCTAACCTAATTAACCCCGTGTGCAATATTATATGCATTCCAGACAAGTACTGTTTTGCTCTGGCCATAAAACTAGGAAGGACAATATTTCAACCTATAAAATCGCTTTTTAAGCCACTTAGAAACCTCAAAGAGTATTGCTTATGTAGAAGTGATGCAAAAGAATGCATTACCTCATCTGTTTGAATTATTTTTGGTCTGATACAAAATGTTCTTTTTTTAACTGTAAAAATAATCTAAGGAAAATGTCTAGTCTGTCTTACATATTGAGTAGATAGAATACATTCATATTAATAGTTTGCACTATTAGAAATAAAAGCTGTGTCATTTTTGTAGGGGAAATGTGGAAGCCTTAACATTCTTTTGATATTCTAATGCAAAAATTGTTTTCTATCCAGAATATCTCATAGTTCTGACCTTACAGGTCAATGTATATCAAGATATATTTTATCATGATATATAGTTAGGACTGGTTTTTTTGGAACTAGTAGGCAAGTTGTTACTTTTTAAGAAAATTTTGTTATTTTTCTTCAACTATCTCTTTACACACATCCTTTCCCACCCTCATTTGTCAGTAACGCCCTGCTCTTCGGCAATACAGAGCCTGATTCAAATATACCTAGATGTGAAATTTTCCTGTGCTCCAAATCTGTCGTGGATCTACAACGCATTAATATTTATCAGTTCTTTCTTTTCTTCTCTGCTAGTTGAAAACACTGTATGCTATACCTCCTAGCTTTCCTAACTGATTATTAAACAGTAAACAAAGAAAAAAAAAGGGCAACTCCAAAGAAAAAAAATCTAATTGTGGTGATGTTTTAAATTATTTCAATCTTTCTGTTCCCATCGTTTTGTATCACATTGCAAAATTTTCTTATAATTACTGCCCCCAATTTTTATTTTTATAATTTTCCTAATTTAGGAATAATGTCATATTTGGATAAGTTGATTTTAAAAAGGGAGAGAGGGTGGCCTTGAATAGCAGTAGAAAGTGCATGCAGATGGTGGAGAATTTCTGGGAGAATCAGGGCTTGGTTGCCTTCTGAGTGATCGCTTCGAAGTTATCCCTCCACAGGTGCACACTGAATACAGATTGTCTGCCTCAGAGAGTTGTGAACACTGGAAAGACCATTCGTGAAGTGTTAACATAGAGCAGGAGCTCCTAGAAAGGAGCTTTTATTATTATTTTACAGTTATACTTCACAACCGGTACTTACAGAAATGTTAGCATTTTTCAATTCTTAGCATTTCAGTCAGGGCATTGTTTTAACATATGTGACTCTAAAGCGTGCCCCAAATCTATGGATGTGGTTCATTTTCTGTGAGAGCACATTAGGCACTCTTAAGGTGAAAGCTGTAGCATATTTTTAAAGAGACTATTTCTGCCTTCAAAATCTAAAACGGTGAGAAAAAAAGTGCTTTGCGGTTAATCTCTATTTTAAGATTTTATATATATATATGATATATATGATATATACATATATCATATATATCATATATATATCGGTGTATGTATCTACACACATATGTCTATACCGAGAGAAAGAGAGACCCATGTATTGTGGCCACATGTTGTCAAAACGCATTAGTGAAATATCATATCTGATCACAAGTAATGTGAAATGATGCCCCACTGATTAGAATGTCATTGATGCTGTGGCCTGTTGTTCTTGACACCACAGAAGAGGATCAAAGCATCTTTCACGGTGATAAAGTTGGCAATATGGACGGGAAATAATGCCAGAGAGACTGATTAAGTGTTAACACTCCCACCTGGTGCCATGAAAATAGGACAAAACATCCATAATTCAGGATGATTTTCTCCTCCTGTGTTTATTTTTGTGCCAAGCTATAGGGTTTGAAAGAGTTAATACTGACACTTTCTTCCTCACAATGCTCTCCAGTAAGGAGTAGGTTATAAGAGGGCTTCTCTTTCAGTGTGCATCCTTTCAAGGAATACTTTTTATATTTATATTAAGAATCAGAAAGGTATTTCCAGTGGGTGCAAAAATATGACTCATCCATTTTCCCTGCTTCTATATCTGGGTTGACAGATACCCCACTCAAGCTGTCTCTTGACTGACAAACACCTCAGTGGGCACGTTTTTCTTACGATAATGTTTGCAGATAATTCAGGGAACCTGTATCCCAGATTTGTATTCTTAAGGAATAATGTCAACTAGAATATGAAGTTCTAAAATGAGAATAAATCTTTATCTGAGACCATGCTTCATCCACCATAATTAAATGTGCTAGCACCGGCCATCTTAGTTTGAGTCTCACTCGCTTCTTTCCATGAAGCTATCTGTGAGGCAAAGCCAGTGCAAGGCCTGAAGAGAAGGACCTCTGCCTGAACTGCTAAAGCTTACATGGTTAAGAAGATAACACTGCCTCCTGTTTTGTTTGTTTGTTTGTTTAGAAAATTCTCTTCCCAGGTTTTAAGCATCCTGAATCGAAAGATAGCAATATTCATCCAACCTTAGGGAAGCGTCTCCTAAAACAAGATTTAATGTCACTGCCAAAACAGATCAATGGTAACACATTTGTGTGAGTGACTATTATCCACAAGACCAAAAAGCTTTTATTAATTCCGGGAGGTGCACTGAATTGTTCTTGTTCACTGGGTTATCAACTATGGTTCTTGTTCCAAATGTCTCATTACATAGTATGAGTGACACAATCAAAGCATGCTCCCCAACACTGTCCTTCTCAAGTCCATTTTCCTGTTGGCATACATGCCTGTGATAAAATGGTACATTTTAACAAACATAAAATAAAATAAGTTTTGTACACATGTTCACATGTGTCACACACACACACACACACACACACTTTTTTGTTCAAATATAAACATCAGGGAGTAATTTGCTAGATGGACCCAAATGATGTGATGATGTAACAGGTATTTCTATTACTAATTTGTAGATTTTAGTCAGGCTTTATGGTCCATTTGAAGGCACTGTGTTTATAGTTTGCAGGCTGCCATCTAGGTGCCAGATAGCTGAATGCATCTTACATTACCGATGAGGTCATCGTTGAGTAGCATGCTGAGAACAGCAAGACTATCACCGGGCTCTGGAAATGAGGCACAGTCATGAAAATGTGTGTCTTTATTTGTATCCTTTCATAATTTATTTCCACGAGCTTTCACTCTATAGTCAGTGTGCTTTGGATCTTTGATAAGCACATTATAAACTGCTTTGCATTGCATCACATTGATCCATGCTATATTAGAGTTCTCCCATTGTTTGAACAAAGTATCTTATTCATCCCCATGTAATGCTCATGGCCCGTTAGTTTATAGAAAAATTTAGTCCTATGCTTTCAGTGTCACAAAACAAAACAAAACAACACAAAAAATGTAGGTTAGAAACGACTTTAAAAATTAGAAAAGAAGCTTTTTACGGAGGATCAAAAAATTGATTTGACCCTGTGGTGATAATCTCATGGTGAAATTAGTGACATAATTTGACCAAATTTGAAATTTGACTACATAATCTGTGGCAAAAAAAATTGACCTCTCAGGACATATTTAACTCATGTGTAATAATTCTGTAACAGTAGATCCCTCAAACATAACCAAATGGAGAAAGGCATGTTGAAGGGCTTAGTAAAATGTAAAGCAATATAAAATGCTAATGCTTAGAGTTTGTGTTTGTCTCTCTCTGTGTGTACAATATCAAATTAATATTATAATTATTTCAATTCTAAGTTTGCACCATAGAATCACAAAAATTGTGGAATTCTTACAAGAATAGTTTGCTTTACAAAAATTATATACTTCCCATGATAAGACATGTTATTTTATCTTACTGATGGCAACTCTGAACAAAAACATGTGGTATTTAGAAGCTGAAATAACAAAGATAACAGAGTGCAAGTCTCGTAACTTTTACTTTTTTTCCCTTCTGGTACTAATCACTAATATACTGTCTCTTTTCTTAAGTTATTTAGAAGTCACATCAGTGGTTAAACATTCGTCTTATATTTGATTATAAGACGTATATAATACATATGACGACAACAGCAGGGGGAGGGGAAAGCTATGCTCATAAAAACTTCCTATATTTTACCAGAGGCAATTTACTATCAACTTGAAGTAGATTTTGATAAGTTAGAGATGTAGAAATCATTAAAAACCACCAAAAAAGTAACACAAAGAAGTGTGATTTAAAAGTTAAGAGAAGAATCAAAATGATGCGTAAATGAATTGTTGTATCAAAATCATGGTATAACAGAACCAGAAAAGATTAAAGGAGAAACAGAAGGGGAAAGAAAAAGCACTCAGAGAAACAGAAAAGAAGTAGCAAACGGCACACCTAGAGCCAAACGTATTAACTTTTACATTAAACATGAAAGAATGAAACACTCCACACATATGGCAGAGTCAGTGAAATTGGGTCAGAGAAGCAAGATTCGATTATATACTATCTATAAAACATACACTTTAAATTCAAAATCAAAAATAAGTTGGAAGTGAAAAGACAGAAGAAGATACAGCATGCAAATAATAGCATGAGAGAATTGGAGTAGCTATATGAACATCAGACAAAACAAACTTAAAGGAAATCAATGTTATTAGAAATAAGGAGAGACATAAAACAACATCAACACGGTGGGAAGAAAATACACTTATAAATGTACCTGAATCTAAAAATATAACAGAGAAACATAAAACACATATTGGTAAAATTTAAAGGAGAAATGTAAATTTAGAAATGAATACTTAAAACTGTTTTTATTCACAGACTACATGATTGTTTATACAGAAAACCCTAAGGACTCTATAAAAACAAGTTATTGTGGAGGCACCTGGGTGGCTCAGTCAGTTAAGCGTCCAGCTTCAGCTAAGATCGTGATCTCTCGGTTCGTGAGTTCGAGCTCTGCCTAGGGCTCTGCATTGACAGCTCAGAGACTGAAGCCTGCTTCGGATTCTGTGTCTCCCTCTCTCTCTAACCCTCGCTCTCTCTCTGCCCCTCCCCTGCTCGCGCTGTTTCTTTCTCTCAAAAATAAATAAAACATTAAAAAAATTTAAAAACAAGTTATTGTGTAACTGTGAATGAACTTTCACATTTTAGGTTGTCTCTAAAATACACCATCTCCAATTTCTTAGAAGTTTTCTTAGGATTTGTGAGACTTATTAATAAATAGACATGATGAGCATTATTATAAGCCTTATCGTAAGTCCTTCAGCAAAGAGTTTACATGGTGATTTTTTTCTTAGAGTCTCAATTTAGATACTTTAATACGTTCAAAATACAGTGCCATATGGTGTATTTGTTTATTGCGGGCTTGACTGAGAAGTAAAGAAATTCAGACAATTACTTTTAACGCCCATATATGATTATTAAGTCTGGTAAAGTACAGAGGTCATTGAAAGAGATATTTTTAACTGAGTCTGAGTTTTATAAGATTATACAGATCTTCTAAGTGATCATAAATCAGTTCTCATTACAGGTACCTAAAGCAATTAAAAAGTCACAAAAATTACACTTTTAGGGTTACAGTGTTTAATGTTTTTCAAGTTAAATTTCTACAACTAGCAAGATAACGTATGAGTTACTAGGACTCAGATGATGTTCTAGGGAATACAGGGAATATTTACTTGGAGATCCCAACTGCACTGCAAGCTAAACGATGGCCAGCGTTTCCTGTTTGTGTACTTTCTTCACTTCCACCTTTGCCCAAGCCATCTGGTTTTTCACGGACCTCCACGGTGTGGCCAGTGACGGAATGGTCTCCTGACAGTGCAGTCAGAGAAACTTCCATAGACACGCTGGCCCCGCCATCTTTGCCAGAAATCACATTACTCAGGTCCCTAACACGTCTCTCCTGATCCTTTGGTTCACCATGGTTTTTTTTAACAGAGGATCAAAGTGAGGACCTGCACTGGTGTAGCCTTGTGAGTTACCTGCAGGTTGATGGACGTGGAATCCATACTCGCCTTTGGTCAATCCTGTAATGGCTCCTGATGCCACAATAGGCCCATTTTTTTTCTGCACGAAATGGACAGTGCCCTCCACACAGCCCTGGCCTTTCAGCGTGCACACAGCCTTTATCTCTATGACTTGGGAGGGCAGCGGAGGACGCCACATAAGATGCTGACACCACGTTACATGTTGACTTTGTTGTTACCACAGGTCAGAAATATATGTGACCAAAGGCCTGAAACAAGTAAACCAAAAAAACCTTTGTGGAGGAATTGGCTGACCACAGGAAGTGAGGTGCCAAGACTGTGAAAAGCCACACAGATTTCACACTTCCACTTCTAAAACTTTCATTGTCCTTTAATTTACTTTAAGGATTTTCTTTTCATTTTTCGTGTCTCTCCGTTCCTCTTTTTTTCCACAAAATTGTGCCTAAGTTGTACCATCCCCAAAGCCACTCTTCACTATTCTTGCCAATTCCACATCTGACAACAAGTCCCAGAATATTTTCAGACATTACATGGAAAATGTTCTAAGTTGCACTGCCAGCAATGAAGTGTTGAAAATACAAGTGCCTGTGCCAAGGAAGAATACTCTGAGGTCAAAGAACCTTTTGGAAGTATTAATAAAGTAGAAAATAAACAATTCCAGAGTTGGCATTTGGTGAAGAAAGACAATCCATATTCACTAAATCAGAACAATAAACATGAATTTTAAGAGACACTTAATGGCTTGGACCATGATTCTCCTAAATCCATCGGGTCTTTTGGCTAGCACTAAAAAGAACATTGAACTTGAGCACATCTGAAAATTCTGAAAATGCCTTGACTCAATTATGATTATGATTTGTTTCTTTCCAGCCTAAGTGAATGATACACATGGAAACAAAATGCAGAATTTTAAAATCTGTCTCTGTTACTCAAATCCCAATATCACCTTTTGTTCCATTTTGGACACCAATGTTTGCATGGTTTCACTTAGATTGTTGGTTGACACGGTAAAATGTCAAAAGTAAGAACAAAGAAAAGGTAATATTCACCATAAAGTCCATTTCTCCAAAATGTCAGCACTCCTTTGTCAAGGTTAACAGTTAGGGGAACAAAGGAAAATGTGTTGAAGTTAAATTCTTTCATTTTATATTTTTTTCTCTTTGCAATCCAGAATCTGAAATACACTTTATTTTTCTTTTTCTTTCTTTCCTTTTTTTTCTACATCGGGAGGGTCATTATGTATTTTCTCATTAAAAGAAAAAAAAGAGAGCAACTATTAAATAACAGGAATGATCATTCATAGAATACTTACTCTTTGTCAGGTATCTTCTTGACATTTTATTTAATTTTCACTATAATCCTTTATATCAGTATCATTATGAGCTCCATGATAAAGGGGATAAAACCAAGTATAGATAAGTGAAATAACTAGCCAGGAAATGGATAAGAATCCAGGCGTTTTGTTTTAAAGACTGTGCTGCTAATCTCTATGCTTATAAAACAAAACAAACAAAACAATGACAGGCTAAGATATCTCCAAAACACTAAAATTTGCTTTTTACTATGTTGATACTTAATATATTTATTAACACATCAGCAGTCCAACTAGATAATCTAGGTCTTATATTCAAACAGCTAACAAATCTTAACAGTGATGCATTGCTGGGAGATTTATTTTATTTACTGATTTCCAGGAGTTCATTATTAATTAATAGGTGTTTTACTTAGCAGAATGTGCTCCTGCCTTTTGGACAGGTGAATAAGTAAGGTTTTTGGATATTGTGGTAAGATCCAGAATATGAAAAAAATGCAAAAAAAAAAAAAGATAGTTTATATCAAGAAATGGAGGAACTAAAATAATTTAAGCTAAACTACATCTCCCCAAAGCGCTTTTAAGTTAAATTATTTATCAATAAAATTATACAGCTTAGAAACACTATTGAACACTAAGACTTTTTTATGAAAGCATTTCATAATTTTCCCAAAGCAGTCTGACATTATTCTGGGCATTTATAGAGATAATTGTGAGAGTCTCTTCAATTTTTACTTTTTCTTTAAAGTTATTATATTCTATATTTTTCCTATCCCTTAAAATTAGTGCCCTCATGATCTAATATGCTTTTCTACTTACTTGTCCTTTACTTTTATAGATCTGCTATATATATAAAGAACCCTGGTTTGAACTGCTCAACGGGTTGTACAGATATCAGCTCATTAAAAACTCTACTGTGAGACAGTCTGTGGACATTTTAGAAATTGTGCCACTTTCTACTTAGAACAGAGAATTTAAGGCTTGTGAAGATCACCCTGTGGGTTTTCCATCAGAGATGTGACTTGATATAAGAATCTTCATTCTGAAGTAATGAGTCCAGTTTTGCTGAGCTTTATTTAATACACAAGATGTGGAATTTATAGTGACAAAAACCACGGGATTTGAGAGTGATGTGAAACAGAATATTTGTGTGTATGGAGGTATTTTACTGTGTAGAAAGAAGACAGGAAGGATGGACCCAAATATCTCTCAAGGCCTGTAAGTCTGTATTCAGTTACTTACTATAACATTTAGAAGTCTGACTTAAATTCCTGTTGACATGGGAAACCCAGGCTTGGCACTAAAACTGAGTGTTCTTATTTGAAGGCTATCAAATAAATGAATTAAAATAACCTTAACAGTAAAGACTAAGCTACAGGATTAGTGCTCTGAATACGAGCAATAGGTTATTAAAGGCCCAGACAGACGTGGGGCTCTGTGTGTGTGCATGTGTGTGTGTGTGTACATGTGCAAGGCAGGAGGCTGGAAATGTGTGGCGCTCTTCACCAAAAAAACCTCATGACTTTGAGAGTCTAACACTAACAATTAGTACTTCTCTCTCTCATACTCCCTCCACCTGCATGTGATTCTCACAACATCACCCTTGTTCGATATTACCAATTATGATTGCTCATATTCATTAGCCTCTCCTCCAATGGTTTATAGATGAGCGCAAGACGCTCCTTTTCTGACCAAAACAAACAAAAGAATATCCTCTCATAGTCCCCTTCTCCATGCTGAAGTAACTATTAATTTTGTTTCCAAAACAATTATGGAAAGGGTATCCTCTCCTGTTTCTACTTTCTTATGCCCATTAACTCTCCAACTTCTACCAATTTAATGGGAACAATTGGGATAAAAGGCAAGACCAACCCTTCAATTGTTAAACCTCAAGGGGCTTCTTCTTTACTTTCTTGCAGTCTACAATGTTGAGACATCTTTTTTTTTCACTAATATCTCAAAAATTTCTAAGAATTTTCTCAAATATTGTACTGTCTTTTTACTCTCCAACTTCTCAAATATTTCTAAGAATTTTTCTGTTTGCCTCCTAAATATAGTGATTAGGGACCGGTGATCATTCATATGAAAAGGTATTCAAAAAAAGATTGAATATCTTCCTTAACCCATTGCCTTTGCCACTTAATCTGTTTTACATATGCATTCAATATTAACCTTCTTTGTTTAAAAATGTTTATTTATTTATTTTGAGATATATAGAGAGAACACATATGCACAGGGGAGGGGCAGAGACAGAGGGAGACAGAGAATCCTAAGCAGGCTCCACACTCTCAGCACAGAACCTGACGTCGGGCTCGATGCCACAAACCATGAGATCATGACCTGAGCTGAAATCAAGAATCAGATACTTAACTGACTGAGCCATCCAGGCACCCCACAATATTAAACTTCTTAATTAACTATTATTATTGACACAGAATTACTGAGTTGCATTCAGATCATTATTCCCAGCTCCTTTTCACAAACCTCTTCACCACTCTGCAAATCTCAATACCTCACTCTTACCACCTGCAGCCAGCTATAACCAAGGTGTGCTTCATAATGTTTGCTGAGTTGAACGTCACTTCTCAGCTCAAAATCTATAGTTGCAAATTACCGGCAAAGTTCAAACATCACTCCTTAACTATAGTCGATAAATAATTGGTTCCCTTCTCACTTATTCCTACCTGTTTTCTACTATTTCAGTTAGGACTTTTAGTTTAACCTTCACTTCAACATTCTCAGTTGCTTCCTGCATCAGGGCTCCACATTTTCTCCATTGCGTGTCCCTCCCTCTACTCCAGGTCATAGCAAGCTTCCTCTATTAAGCTTCTGTTTACTTCTCATGTTTGATGATCCTAGATAACACTGATGCCCTTTCTCAAACTTCTTTTGCTCTTTCTTTTTTTGTAGTATATATTCATCACTAAGTCTCTCTCTATATATGTATATACACACGTACACATATACAGTGTATGTGTGTATATATATTTATGTATATGTATACATATATATACATATACATATGGAATGTTGTATTTACAAACTGTACCATGTACTTTACCTTTACTTATATGTAGTTTTGTTATCTAATACTTTTCACGTGTAGGTCTTTTTCTTTACTGTTGTGCAGTTAGATCTTGGATAAAAGTGATTTAACGCTATATTATCTTTCTTAATACATTTCACACAGTTTAACTCAAGACCAAACATATAATGCATACTCAACAAATACTTGGTGGTTGCTTAAATGGGGCTAATAATATTTAAGAATTACCAAGACTTCATTGGATGATTCAGGCAATCGATGTTTTTAATGATTGCATTCTGTGGAGTCACTCTTAAATTCCAATAACTGCTAGATGCTATAGTCCATCACAATATTTAAATTTCTAATACTTTATTTGGTGGTTTTGTTTTCTTTGGTCATCATTAGTTTTTGTTTTGTTTTGTTTTGTTTTGTTTTGTTTTGTGTGTGTGCTAAGATTCTGCACTTGAAAACACCAAGGCTACCCCAAAACTGGTCAAGAATGTTCCCCTTCTAGAAACATTCAAGATAATTTTAGGATTTTTTGTTTTTCCATGATTATGCTAGATGATGATAATTACGATGATGATGATGATGGAGATGATGATGGTGATTTTAGTGTCTCTAGGTTTAAACAATCTCAGGTACAATGTAAACATAGAGAAGACACTTTAAAAATCTATGCATCAGGAAAACTGAAATTTGTCAAACTTCCTGACACCTACGAAAATGTAGTCACTTACACTAGTGCACAGACGTTAATACAAAATATAATGTCAAACTACTGTTCTTTAAATTTGAAGTTACAAATATAGGTCTAATGTTTTGAAATGTGAGAGGAACAAACAAATACCTTAATATGAGAATTTTTCAAATTTGAAGTTTTCTTTATTCCTAACCAAAGAAGCCCTTGAAAGTGCTTCATCGAGAAAGGATTGGATCAAATTGAAAAGGACAAATTTCACAGTTGGCAAGTATCACCTGACAAGTATGGACAACACGGATCTCTACTCTCAGCTTTCAGCCTAGCCAAACCACAGCATAGTCAGGACCAAACAGATGCAAACCCACGGGGCTTTTCTGAGGATTACTCACAATTTGCTATGAATGAATGGCTAGACTGAGCTTAGGTGAACCGACCTGGAAAAGCCAGTCTGATAATCTATCAGACCTGAATTTTATAACATTAATTTTACTGCCATTATACAGCCCATATCTTTGTTTCCCAGAGGTCTAACCCAAAATTCCACTATAATTTGTCATTTAGAACTTTAATATGGTCACTTAAGTACTTTCTGGAATACTTTGTTAAGATGGTTGAAGTAGGAAAATTAAATTTTCTGAAAGCCAGCGCTAACATGAAGTCTATGGTAACCACAAATATTCATGGTGTCATCTAACAACCTCAACTTCTGCTTTCATTATAATTTCAATAGAGTTAATTGTCATGAGGTGACTTAAATACTCTGCCTAGAGTCCAATGGATATGATAAAATAAAATAAAAATAAAAAAGTAATTGAGAAAAATGTGTTTGAACACTTCAGTTAGAATTTTGGCTTCGCCGTTTATAAATTCTGTCACCTTAAACAGATGACTTAACCTCTTTGTGCCTCCAGTTTTCACCTGTATAATGGGGACCAAACCACTACCTCTCTCATACTGTGATTATTGAGATTAATCACTATTAACTGTAGAATGCTTAGAATATCTCCTAAAACAGAGTAAGTACATAAAGAATACTGGTGACGATGAGGGTGATGGTGAGGACAATGACAAGGACTATTGTACAGCTACATCTGCCAAGGTACCAAATGACTGTAGCAGTAATAACTCCACATCATAGTAGTCTCTTATTTTTGCATCCATGGTTCCCCTTTTAGGAAATACAGGTTTCCATGAAAAATTACTTTTGTTCTACATGGTATTTAACTTGGTACTTTATTGCTAACTTGTTAGAATAACAAAAGCAAGTTGTTTTCACAAAGTTTTATTCTCTGCACTGTAAAATAGAGTGAACCAATCCGATTGAACATACATTGTGAGGAGAAAGGAGGCAAATCCAGGAAAGCACAGATCTGAAAGTGGGAGCAGCCAAAGAGTTGATATGATCAGCATGGACAACGGTGCAAACACTAAGGTCAGTAAAGACACATTATAGTTTCCCATCTAACAATCAAGAATCCCAAATATATAGTAGAATGAGTGAATTTCAAAAGTAAACAGATATTAAAGAGTAGGTTTCAGAAATGTGAAGTGGCCTATTCATGTTACACAATGAGAAAGTAGTAACATTGGGAAATATTTATTTATGATTTTCTAAATATCAATCTAATATTCTTTCCTCTACCTTATGTGATGGGTTCAAAAAGGAATGGCCTGTACTTACAAACTTTAAAATTATTTACAAATTTTCACAGAATAAAACTAGAATTACAACATGTCAAATTTATCCTCTATTAATAGGTGGTATAATCTGTCATTCAAAGTAATACTTTTCTTAGCCTTTACTTCTTCTTTTAAACTATAGCAATGTTTATGTGCTGTGCTAAACAGCTCATTATGTTGAAAATTATAAAATCACAGAGAGGACTAAAATAGATATTCAGAATGGGAAGATGATTAACACACTAAGAAAAAAAAAGATAATAAAACAAACAAAAAAAAGGTGTGAGAAAATGGGAAGTATTGCAAGTATATATGGGATATGGGATAGTTCTTAAACTAAAAATGATTCCTGGGGCATGTGGGTGGCTCATTCGGTTAAGCATCTGACTTCAGCTCAGGTCATGATCTCACAAGAGTTTGAGCCCCCTGTCCCACTCTGCTGACAGCTCAGAGGCTGGAACCTGTTGCAGATTCTGTGTCTCCCTCTCACTCTGTGCCTCTCCTGCTCACGTTGTTTCTCTCCCTCAAAAAAATTAAACATTAAAAAAAACTTAAATACAAAAAGTAAAATAAATAAAAATGATTCCGGATGCAAAAGAGAGGGATGCTCTATATTAAACTTGTTAAGCAATGCAGTTTTAAATAGTCAGAAATGAAATTTTCATTTTTTAAATTTCCTTTAAAAATTTTTAATGTTTGTTTATTTTTGAGAGACAGAGAGAGACAGAGTGTGAGAGGACAAGGGGCAGAGAGAAAAGGAGACACGGAATCCAGAGCAGGCTCCAGGCTCTGAGCTGTCAGCACAGCACAGAGCCTGATGCAGGGCTCAAACGCACTAACTGTGACCTGAGCCGAAGTCAGACACTTAACTGACTGAGACAGCCAGGCACCCCGAGAAATGAAATTTTCAAAAAGTTTTAAACATGTGACTAGAGAAGATCAACCTCAAAGTAGGATGCTCATTAACCTAATGACACTTTTGGAAACACTTACAGTCATAAATTCATCAAATATTTATTGAGTGGTAACAGTGTTCCATGAACTTTTCAAGGTGCTTAAGATTCATCAGGAAACAAAACAAATAACCCTGCCCTCTCGGAGTTGACATTGTAGTGTGCACTGAACGGCAGGGAAGGAAAGGAGAGAGAGAGAAAGGAAACAGACAATAAGTCAGGAATATAATGAATATGTATATTATGTTTTCTGTTAGATACAACAGTAATTAAAATGAAAAAAAATAATATGGGAAGTTAAGAAAGTTAAGAAGTGTGTGAGAGGAATATTTAAATAGAGCAGTCAGCTTGTCATGGATGTGAGCAAATACTTCATGGAGGTAAGGACGTTTCTCATGCAGATACCTAGAAAAACTTTCCTGGACTAAAACCAGCCAGGACAAGGGCCCTAGGATGAGGATATAGTTCAGGAACTTTAGGGAGTCCAGTGTGTCCAGCGCGGTGGAACTGATGGGGGAGATGAGTCCCGAAAGTCAAATTATGTATGGAAATCAAAGCCAGTATAAGAATTCTGGCTTCTATCTTAAATAAATGGGGAATCCATGGAGGGTATGGGCAGAGGGGAAAATGAACTGGCCAATTTGAAAACATCCTCGTGTCTGTCTTAAGAATAGATGGTAGAAGGGTAACAGGGGCTAAAATCAGACCTCAAAAATACAGCCCACACTGGACTAGACAGGAAGTGGGGAGTTTGTCGCTAACAGACTAAGTCTGGTGAAGTGCTGGTGAGGAAAATTTTATCAAAAGCCGCGGCTTGATCCAAAGATCCAACCACCTTTACATTTACATCCAAGTGAGTAGCAAAGCAGGTTCTATGGTTACTACAGGAACTGGAAGTTGTCTTAGTTGTGAGTTTCAACAGATTGTCAGTGTAAAAGAAAATAAAGGTGTTCAACGGTTTGAAACTAGGCACAGAGAAGAAAAGCAGTTCTGCGTCAGCTCTCATTTAGTGAAATACATAAAGAGACAGCAAGTTCGAACTCCCCTTGGTGACTTTAGACAAAAAAGCACAGAGTTACACAAAGGCCTATCTGAACTATCTGCGAGTGGCAAAAGTTTTCTGCACTAAACTTTTTGTTTTTCTTCCTGGTGTAAGAAGTCTATTTTTTTTTTCAGACCATAAAAAAATAGTTGGCTTTATTTTTAGTCTCCTGAATATATTACAGAGACTAATAAAAACAACACGAGATGGCTATCTGTTTGAAATGTTCCCCAATAATCAAAATATCTCTCAAGTATCATTTTTAATGTGGACTAACTTGTCTCCTTCACATTTTTGTAAAGGAACTGATATTTATAGACATATGTATAGGAGTAACAAGAATGCATGACAACGAGTTCCAATGTAATAAATTATCCCCTCCTTATCTCTCTCCTGCCCTGGCTTTCTTCCTTCCTTTCACCTTTTCCTTTCTTCCTTTTCCCTTCCTTGCTTTCTTTCTTCCTCTTTTCCAGATATTAAGGTTTATTTTAAGATCATCCTTTTGAATTAAAGAGAAAAGATTTTTAAAAACTGGCACGGGAAAGAAGCTTTTGAAGACAACAGTGAACAGAGACAGAAAAGAGCAGCTATAGGTATCACGAATGGAAAAAACAGAGATAAAACATGTGCGGGGTAAACACCATCAGTCAACATTATTTTAAAAGTCAAGATACAGTTTGAAAAAAAGGAAGGGGAAAAGAATAAGTTCAAATGCTACTTTACATAATCCTGTCATAAATACTGTTCTTGGACCATACGATATTGTTTTTGAAATTCTAATGTCCTTTAGAATGAGAGACCTATATAGAAGATCAATAATAAGGAGCTATACTTTAGGAGAGGATTAAGCAAGTAGGGAACCACAATGGCTCTAAATTCAGAGAACATAAAGACATTCTGAAGATTTGCAGATATCTTAAAACATGTGGGGAGAAGGATATTAGAAAAATAAGCAGCCATGATATACACATGAAATGAATCCCATATGGTATTCTTCATTCCCACACAACGTCTTTCACCACTTTGCTTCTGACTGCAATTCTCTAATCATTCCCACCTACTCAGTGCCTTATTCTCAACTTGTACTGAGTTAGCATAGAGTCAAACTCCTCAAACGGATATGGAATAAAAGGCTTTTGTACCTCCCACAAAGCAAGCTAAACGTTAGGATCCCTTTTGTTCCATTATACCAACTAGAATAGAGTATAAAGAGAGGCTTTTATAAAGTAGATAAAAAGATGATCAATAGCAGGCAAAGGAATTAGAAGGAAGAAAAATGGTGTCATCGTATGGAAGGATTTTATTCAGTACTACAATTTAAAATTATGTGACAGCATGAATATGATTGACTTTAGAGTAAGGACTAAATAGATTGCTCTTTTAATTACAGATGACGCAACTTTGGGGATTTTATAGGTTGGAAAATAAAATGAAAAAGCTGAGGCAATGGCATTCCCTAACATGACATGTGTTTTATGTATTTATTTATTTGTTTGTTTGTTTGTTTGTTTAAATTGTCCAGACAAGATTCTTTCATTGGTGTAAGTAAAGTTTTTCTAAAGTGGCAAAGTAGTCAGAGTTTTGAATACACCCAAAGTTAAAAAGATCAATGTTCACAAAACAGCCACATCACATTTTGTTTCAGTTCCTTACACCCCCGATGTGTTCTAATACATCATACACTTACTCTTACAGAGCTTATCAACACCAATATAATATCCTAGATTAACAATCCAGGGTATGTTCTGTTATGTTGAGCTTCTTAGGAAAAAAAAATATATCCTCATTCATGGAAATTTGTGGAAAAGATTATAATTTCAACTCTAAATAAGATCCTGTGGTATTTTACACTTAACTCTCAATTTACATAATTTATATTTACTGAAATGCATTAGGATTTACATGACTGTAACTATTCCTTGAATATAGTTGCTGAATCCATAACAAACACCCACAAGCATGGGGAGATGAAAATATTTAAATATGTAAATCAAGGTATCCTATGACTCGGTTTAATTAATATGAAACCCAATTTTATTACTGAGAGTGACATTTATTAATCCCTTGTGTGTGGTAATGTGCTAGTCTTTGTTCAAAGTAAGCTCAGTAAAATCTCTTTTAAGACTGAAGATATGTTTTATTACTAAAAGTGACATTATCAAATGTTTCTATCAAAAATATCTCACAATATATCACTCCAAATAATCGTGGCAGCTTAAAAGTGGAAAATTGAGAAGACTGAACATTTACCCTACAATGCAGCTGAAACTCAAAACATTTTTGAAAACTCTTTTTTGACATTGTCACAAGAGACATTTTATGAGCCACATGAGAAATTTTTCCTAAGTGTTTTAAATCCGTGATTCATTTTCTTCTCTTCTTTTCTTTTTATCCCTAAATGGCCTTTCTTATTTGGTAATTCATTTTACCCACCAGGTTTGACTCTGGGTAATTCTTAACAACTATGAAAATTCAGCTTAGACAAGAAGTTCAATTTATCTGGGGGCGGGGGGAGGAATCAAAATGTGTTGCTATTGCATTTATTTAAAGAATGGGTCATAGGTTCTGAAGGTATGACTTGGTACCTTCACAGAAGGATCAGACACACTACTTTATAAACAGGTCTCACATATAACATAACTTAAAAGTGAAGGAGCAGAAAGATACTCAGAAGTCTCTGGAGAACAGGTATGGCAGTGTGGTAAGAAGACTTAGGCTATACGTTTTGAGACATTTCACTTTTAAGGAATTGGCTTTGCCACACAGGATTTCCTTTATTAAAATAAATGGCAGACACTATATTGACTCAGTATATCTTAGGACAGAGCAGTGCGACATTGCGGCTAAAAACCTGAGCTCTGAAGTCAGTGAAGGTTGGATTTCTGGCTCCAAATCTTACTACCTGAGTGACACAGGGCAAACTTCAGACAATGGAGATAATTGTTGAAAGTATTAAATGAGATCATCTGAACAAAACTGTTTAGCATGGTGTCTGGACACACAGTATGTATTAAGTATTTCAGTCCTACCATTTTCTCTTTGCTTCTTAGCTTGTATCCCTGAGTATGCAGTTTTGTCAGTACATCTAACTTTACATATATTGATAACGTTAAATGAGTTCCAAGAATAGTTTATATTGATGTTCCTTTTACCGCTTCTATTACAGAAAAATAAATGAGTTGGAATAAACACTACCTTCCTGATAGAAAGAATATCATCCAATGGGGGAAAGACAAGACATCTTGGTCTTGAGACTTTAATAGTTCCTGTCAATTAGAAGATTTACTGAGTAGCTACACAATAAACAAAATGAAGTAATCACAATTATCCAAGGCATAAATCTATTGTGGTTCAAGTCCTGGTAAATACTAGCACTACTGTTTTAAATTATTTCTTTGTTGGGCTTAGGGGAAAACATAATGTGACAACAAAAATAAAATAATCTTATGTCCAAAAAAGAAAAACTGATGTAAGTGATACAGAAACCTGTAGTTATTTCGGTTGTCATACCTTCTCAGAATGTCGGTAGGCAAAACTATGAGAGTAGTTGCTACATAGTGCTATCAGAATTGTTATTTAAGGCTAGATATTTCGCAAATCAATTATATTTTACTGTTTGGCATACAGTGTTAGCCAGACTCCTGCACAAAATATTTTCTTTAAAGCTATGCCTACACCATTTTAATGGTAATTACTGATAATAAGAAACCAGGTTCTGGAGCTGGATATATTGAGATTCAAATCCTGACCCTGCCACTTCTTGCTATCACCTTGAGCATAAGTCTCAGATCAATATCCTCATTTGTAAATTGCAGACACTCATAAAGCTTATAACCATGCTGTGATGATTGAATGAGATAGTCCAGGTACAGAATTTTGCATAGTGCCTGCACATATTGTACATTTAATAAGTATTTCTATTTATTATTATTTTATTCTACTATGATTACTTTTCTTTGGTCCATTTTAGTTTTAGCTTTCCACACTAAGCTCTGCTGATGTTTCACTTTCTGTTGATAGTTTCATTATGCTCTTTTATCTAAATGTCAGTTATCTTAGAAATTTTCCTCTTTTTCTTTCCTGCATGCAATCATCAATCACCAACCACTGCCAATTTATATGTAATCCTTTTCCTGTCTTTTCTTTTCATCCATACAACCAACCTATTAATTTTGTTTAGATAAGTATAAGTTTCTTACTATTTTCTCCTAATATTTGTTTCCCTGTCACTTCATCCTGATTATTCTTGTTCAAAATGTGAGCATCCTATTATAAACTTGTTCCACAATTTTAATTGTTTATTGCTGCCTTTATACAAAGTAACAAACTCAAAGTTTCTAAAAACTACAATTTATATACTTTTTCAAACATATTATCATCTTTTACTACCCTTTTACTTAAAATTATCTCTTCTTTAATCATTTATCACAACACACTTCTAATAGGCGGTGTTTACCTACATGGAAAGATTTTCTCCAAATGAATAGACCAGCCTCAGAAAATTTACCAACACTATACTTTGTCTATGTAGGAGTCTCTAAATGCATAATCCTCAGCAAATTCTTACAATGTTGAACTCTTGTGTTTACAAACCAGTTAGTGGCTAATTACATACTGTTTTAATTTGTTCTATAATATTTAACTGACCTACACCCCATACTTTTTATTCATTTTAAGCATCTGTAGCAGACATTATTTTATAAGCTTTTATGCCTTTCTCAATACCTCTGATACTTAATTTTAAAATACAAATAACTATTTTAAGAGACTAATACATAACAAAACTCAATCCTTAACTCCTGACCAAGATAGAATACCAGGGACTGGATTTATTAGAAGAAAAAACAAAACAAGGAACAAAAAAAAATATGAAAGAGTAGTTTTTAAATCACTGAATATCAGGGAACAAAAACAGTGATCCTCAAGAAAAGGTAAATAGATCGGATGAACACTACAATGTAACATCTTACTGCCTTCAGATATCCCAGGCTACAACACAAGGAGGAGGAAGCAGGACAAAGCAGCTCAGGAAACTCCCTGATTTCAGGAGGTGAAGCTGAAATTCCAGGGAAACCAGACAGATCAGAGTTCTCAGGAAAGAATACCAGAGAGGAGACAACTGCATAGACAGAGATGAAGGGCATCTGTGAAAGATGCTTCTTCAGCTTCCAGCAGAGTACTGAGCAGCCCATGTGTGAGAAAACCCTCTTGAGGCCAGGGAAAGAACTACGCAAAAGGATTGGAGGCTTCGTGGTTGATGCTCCCACAAGACTCGGAGAAATGCTTGCTCCCACCAGCCAAATAGAAAAACCTCAAGATTCATGGAACATTAGGTACAGTACATAGAAGTATCTTGCATCAATTGGGAGGAATACTCAAATGTTGGTGTCATACTGCTCTGATTCCACATAACAAATCTTAAAAGCAAAATTTACAAGGATCATACTATTTCTCAATAACTTAACTGTGTCCCATAAAAAAAGTTCAAGAATAATTACAGGGATACAAAAATACTTCCCACTCAAGAAGGTGAAAATCACAATGATTGGCACCCCACTCCAAAAAAAATTACAAGCATGTAGAAAAATACAACTCATATTGAAGAGGAAAATCGATAAACCAAAATCAACCCAGAACTGTCATAGATGTTAAAATTAGTAGGCATGGACATCAGCAGTGTTATTAAAACTATATTCCATATATTCAAAAAGTTAAATACACAAGGAAGGAAATAAAAAGGATCCAAATAAATTTCTAAAGATAAATATTACAACAGCCCAGCCGGCTCAGTCTATAGAGGATGTGAGATTTTTTCTCAGAGTTGTGAGCTCGAGCCCTATGTTGGGTGTCGAAATTACATTAAAAAATTATAACATCTTATATAAAAACTACACTAAACTGGATTGGTAGCAGCACAAATGTTATAATGAAAAAGATTCATGAGCTTGAAGGCATGGCAATAGAAACTACCTAAAATGAAGAATACAAAGAAAAACAATTTAAAAAGTGAAGAGCATCCATGAACTTAAGGCCTACTTTAATTGGCCTGATGCATGTGTAACTGGAGCTCCCAATGGGGGAATATTGAAAAAAATAATAATTGAATTTTTTCCAAACTTTGATGAAAACTAAAAACCCACAGATCTAAGATTAATAAATCCCACTCCCAAGACAAAGAAAACTCCACCAAGGCACTTCATAAACAAATTGTTCCAAACCATAATGGAGCCAATCTGAAAAGCAATCACAGATGTGACACCTCACATAAAAGGAAATAACTATCACAATATATTTCTCACCATAGAATAAAAATGGTGGAAAAACATCTTTAAAATATTGAAAGAAAAAAATAGAATATTAAAATTCTATTCTCAGCAAAGTATCTTTCAAACAGAAGGGTAGATAAACTTTTTCAGTCAACCAAAGGTGAAGGATTTATCACCAGCAAACTTAAACAACAAGAAATGTTGATGGGAATCGTTCAGGAAGAAAGAAAATGATACTAGATAGGAATATAGATTTACATAAAGAACTAAAGATAACAGCATTAGTAACTACACTGGTAATTATACAAGAATTGTAAATATTTTAATTTTTTGAAAATACAATTGGATTTTTTAAGTTTATTTATTAATTTTGAGAGAGTGTGTGTGCATGCACATGCATGCAAACAAATGAAAGGGGCAGAGTGAGAGGGAGAGAGAGAGAATTCCAGGCAGGATCTGCACTGATAGTGCAGACACGTTACTCAAATTCACAAACCATGAGATCGTGACCTGAGCCAAAATCAAGAGTTGGAGGCTTGCTTAACCAACTGAGTCACCCGGGTGCCCTTATAACTGGATTTTTAAACTAAAATATGAACAATGTATTATTAGATTTATAGTCTATGTATAAAGGTAAAATAATGCTTAAAGCCTAGGGGGGTAGAAAAGGAAGTATACTACTACAAGATTGTCATACTATACATGAAATTGCATAATATCATTTAAAGGTGGGCTATGATACGCTAAACATATACATAATAACCCTCCCAAAACACTAAAAAAGAACTAAAAATAAAAGAGTGAGAATTTGATTAACTAACAAAGGAAATAAAATAGAATCATAAAAATATACTTGTTTAACCCAAAGGAACAAAAAACAAGAAAACAAAGAAAAAAGGAACAGAGAACAAAAAACAAATATCAAGGTAATGACTTAAACCTATCAATAATCACAGTAAGAATAGTCTAAACAGCCCAAAAAAGGCAGAAATTGTTAAGTTAGATTTAAAAGCAAGACAAAACTGTATGCTCAATATAGACACATACAGGTTGAAAGTAAAAGGATGGAAGAGATATAATATTCTAACACTGGAAAAAAGAAAGCTGAATGATTATATTAAGTCAGACAGATGGGATTTCAGAATAAAGAATATTGATAGGATAAAATTCATCTCAAAGTGATAAAGATGTGAATTAATCAGGAAGACACAATCACATACATGCTTATTTATACACATGAAGACAGAGTTGCATGAAGAAAAAAAATAAAGAACTGCAAGGAAAAACAGACAAATATATATTAGTGGGTGGAGATTTCAATACCTATCTCTTAATAACTGGCAGAACGAGTTTGGAGAAAATCAGTAAAGGTAGAAAAGACTTGGCCAACACAGTCAACCGACTTGAACTAATTGACAAAAGAACACTCCACTCATATTATATACCTTTCTTATGGTCACACAAAACATTTATAAGATAGATCATGTTTTGGGGCATAAAACAAGCCTAAATAAGTTTTAAAAGATTTAAGTGACACAAATTTTTTTGAGACCAAAACTGAATTAAGTTCATAATCAGTAACAGAAAGACTTCTGAACAAAATACCCAAATACTGGAAATTAAATAAGAACACTGTAATAAAACTTAGTTCAAAGAGGAAATACAAACGTAAATTAGAAAGCATTTTAAACTGAATGAAAATGAAAATATAACATATTAGGGTTTAGACAGTGCCAATAAAGCAGTACTTAGAGATAATTTATAACACAAAGTATCAATATTAAAAAAGAAAAGTCTTAAATCAATGACCTCAGCTTGCCCATGGAAATACAACAAAATTAGAATAAGAATGGGAAGAAGAAGAAAAGGAAGAAGAAGAAGAAGAAGAAGAAGAAGAAGAAGAAGCAGCAGCAGCAGAAGGGCAGATTAAATTAAAAATAAGCTGAGGAAAGAAAATAAGATCACAACATAATTTGATAAAATAGAAAACAAAGGGATGGAGAATATCAATGCAATCAAAAGATAGATCTTTGAGAAGATCGGTGAAATTGAAAATGGGAGAATAAAGGAAAAATCACAAATTACAGATACCAGGAATAAGAGAAATGACATTACTACAGATTATATAGCATAGAAATATAATGGTAAGTGGCTATTGTGAAAAATTTTATTCCAATAAATTTGACAATTTAGATGACATTGAAAATTTCCCTGAGAGATAAAGTTCACTCAAAAAAGAAGAGATAACCTAAATCGTCATATATCTATTAAATAATTCAGATCTGAAAAGAACAAAGTTAGAGAACTAACACTTGTGATTTCAAGACTTAATTCAAGATGTTGTGTTGTTGGTGTTAAGATAGGCAAATAGGTCAAAAGAACAGAAAGGAATTCAGCAGTACACTTGCAAATACAGTGACAAATGATTCTCTAGAAAGATAAAGGGCAATTCAGTGGAATTAAGTACAGATGTTTTGAGACAATCAGACAGCCATTTGCAAAAAAAAAAAAGAACTTCAATCCAAAATTTGTATCACATTCAAAAATAAATTCAAATGAATCATAGACCTACTGAAAAAAAATATACATAAAACTTCTAGAAGTAAGCACAAAAGAAAATCATTGTGACCTTGTGTTAGGAACAAGTTGGCAATCTACGGTCAGTCCATAGGCCAAATTTGACCCCCTACCTATGTTTCTATGTCGTGTGATCTAAGAATATTTTTTAACGAATTTAAATGATTGAATAAACTTTAAAAAGAAAAATAGTATTTCATAACACATAAAATATGTGAAATTCAAATTTCAGTAAATAATTGCTGGAATACAACCACATCCATTCATTTATACTTTTTTTGTGGCAGCTTTCACACCACAAGCACAGAAATGGTTAGTGAGGCAGAAGCTGTGTGGATAAAAAGCCCAAACCATTTACATCTGGCCCTTTAAGGAAAAAAAAATTGCCAACTCCTATGATAGGCAAAGATTTCTTAGCTGTGACAGCAAAAGCACAATTAATAAAAGAATAAATTGATAAATGGGACTTGATCAAAATTTAAAACTCATCTCTTCAAAAGACACTATGAAGAGAATGAGAAGCGTTAAACCACAGACTGAGAGAAAATATCTGTAAGTCAAATACCTGATGAAAAAATTGTATTGAGTATATACAAAGAACTCAGGTCCTCTATGGTGTAATCCTCAATCCCCCCAAAAGGATAAAATATTTAAACACACACTTCACAGAAGAATACATGTAGATGGGAAATAAGCACATGAAAAGATGCTCAACATCTTTACCTTAATGGAAATGCAAATCAAAACTACAACAAGGTAACAAATATGCACGTATGACAAAAGACTGACCATACCAAGGGTTGACAAGGATGTGAACTGGAATTCTCATCTACTCCTACCAGAAATAGAATACGTTTCAAGCACTTTGGAAAACATTCTGGCACCTTCTTAAAAGCTTAAATACCACATGATGCAGCCAGTCCCCTTTTTGGTATTCATCCAAAAGAAACAAGTCCTTAAAAAAGTCTCGTGCACAAATCTGTAGTTAGTTCAGAGATTTTTGAAATTTGGAATAAATTTCAGCAACCATGTGTAAAAGGGAGAGAGCAAGATTAGAAAGAATTAAGCTAAATATGGAGACTTTGTAGAAACTTTAGTAATACATTTGAAAAACAAAATATTGTGTTCATAAATAGCTTCTGAAAGCAGGGCATTTTAGGGAATGTGGCAATATGTGTTAGAATTCAAAGTTTCATGTAAAGCTAAAGTAAATTAATTCTTGTAAGTGCCTTCCTGAACCTCCTCTACCTTCCCAATAAAATAATCCTTTATTCATTATTAAAGGGATTTCTGAAAATAATTGTTTTTCTACTGCCTTTTTTCAAACCATAGAAATAATTAGGCTTACTAGCCCATTGAGTCCAAAATCTTATTGGCACTAAAACGTGAGAGTTTGTTAATTCAATATTAATTTGATTGCCAGATAATTTACATTCATCTCTGTTCCCCAGGCATTGGTGGTACCATACATTCAGATTAATCCTCTTTAAAAAGTAGATTGAGGATCATACATTATCAGAAGTTCATTGAGGAAGCAGATCTTTTCATTTATCCTGGCCAGCTGGCACATGTCCCATAAACCAGGCCAAACTTCTAGCCTCACAGGGTGGAAAGTTCTGATCTTTTAAGTGACAGAGTCATAAAATGGAGCAAATGATCCTTACACGTAATCTCATGCAACATCACACTTGAAGGTCCTCAGCGATTTGGTAATAATTCTTCAGTCTTAAGTACCTACAATTGACCATAAGTTATCTTATATCTGCCTTCTTCTATTGATTTTATTACTCAAGACTCTTGTAAATAACTTGCATCTCTTCTCATCTTTTTATTATTATGGAAGATTGGCCTGAATCGAGTGTTAATTTATAAAACTGATGCATATGTTCACTCTCTCATGTGCATGCTCTCTCTCTCTGACATGGTTTTTAGAGAATATTGTTAAATAAAAAACTGAAACTTTTTTTGCAAACTTCTTTTCCTCCATAATGCAAACTAAGAATGAAAATATGCACAGTTGAATTGTGCATCACTTATAGTTATTTCTTAGATATAGAATCTTACGTATAAAATCCTGAAATCAAAGTACACAAGGACGGGGAGGTAAGTCCAGGCCAGCTCTCACATTATATAAATGATGGTACGAGCGATGCAAGAGGTTCAGTGACTCACTCATGACCATAGCATGCGAAAATGCTTAAGCGGGACATGGATCTGTCTTCACTCATTAATTAATTAATTAGACAGTGCTAGTGATGAGCCCTACATTATGCTAACCACAAATCAGGTTTAGAGAAAAAGAAACAGGGGCGCCTGGGTGGCTCAGTTGGTTAAGCATCCGACTCTTGATTTTGGCTCAGGTCATTATCTCCTGGTTTGTGAGTTCGAGCCTTGCATCAGGCTCTGCACTGGCAGTGTGGAGCTTGCTTGGGATTCTCTCTCTGTCCCTCTCTCTGCCCCTCCCCTGCTCTTGCATGCTCTCTCTCTCTCTCTCTCTCAAAATATATAAATAAACTTAAAAAAAAAAAAGAAAAAGAAAAAGGCACAAAGCCAGCCATCCTAGCAAGGAGAGTATGGTAGGGAAGAAACCTAGTCACACACCATTCGACTCAGTGGAATCTTGTTATCCATAGGTGTTTCCTCAAATCTGCCGTTAAAGATACATTACAAACAAAATACCCATAACATTACATCAACATATAGGGGTCTGAATTTAACTTATTTCAGTTATAAAATACACCTAATAACTCTAGAAAAAAAAAAAAGAATAGAAGTTACTTGCAAATCCTTTTATCAAGGAATGACTGCTACTAGTTTTCCCTTGACCTCTACATCTAACAGTAACAGTGAAAACAAATTCATCATGCCGTGTTAAAACTAAAATGGACAGGTAGATGTGTCTCTCCGTGTCATCCCCTTGCATGAATACATGCACAAAAACTCCCATTGTTAAACTGTCACTGAGAAGAATTCAGAAAATTAGATAAAGTTGTAACTTCTGACATGAGGTTCTATAAATAAAACATTTAAATATATATTAACATATATCTATATACTACATATCTACATATCTATATATCTATGCATACTATATATTTATACACCATATATATCTCAGACAAATTCAACAAATTAAAAATTGGTTCAGATTCTCAAATAAACTTGCCTGGCACAGTCCGTCTGCTCTAGGATCCCACTATAAAGGATGGATAACTTTAACATACAACATATAATTTTTCTCCTTTATCATAGAACACCCTCAGGAGTAAATTGTGAAATCATTAATTTTTAGTACCAACTTTAATCCCAAATTTAGCCATCTATAAGGCAACTTGATTAGCAGTCTCAGCTGTCACTGGGAATAAAGAATAGAAGGCAGAACCAAGCATCAGTTTCTCTCTACCAACCCACACCCCACACTAAAGAAGTTCCGATACACAAAAGTTAAGGTCTATACACCTCTGTGCCCCCTGATAATCGGTGGCTAGATACCACGTACTAGCTCTGTGACAAGGAGCATGTCAACTCACTTTTCTGTTTCAGTTCCTTAGCAGGTAATACAGAGGTAATAATACGAGTTACCTCATGGGGTTATTCTGATGACTACAGAGGCTAATATATGCAAAAGCCTTGTCCTTCACATAGTAGGTGGTATATTACTATTTCCTGTTACTCTAACGACTGTCATATCGTAATTAATACATCCATTCGTAAAATTTTGCCATCAACTAAGGTGAATATATCTTCAGAACATTTAAGAGAAAGAAGTATTGCCATCAATTTTACATTAAATAAAAATGGTTTACATTTTGAGGTTTAAACTTTAATTATTCTGAAAATTTTCTAAGCCATGTCTCGCCTTTCTGTAACACTGAGGAAAGGCAATATCATTTATGTAATGATTATGATGCTTTTGAGTTTAATATAACTAGTAATGTCCAAGGTTTACATAAACAATATTTATTATCATACTAATTATATGGACCCTTGGTTGGGTTTGTCACCTGAGAACATTGCTAGGTTATAGTCACCATTTGCCATTAGCACAGAAGGATTGACTCAAGTCTGTATTCACAATGGTTCTAAAATAACCCACAGTAATGGAACAGTGAAGTCTATAACACTTTTCATCACATAATAGTTACTGTGCTTATCCACACACAGGCACTTTAAAATAGATATGCCATATACTCTGTATCCACTCAAGGATTCGAGATAAAGTCTATGATAGTGGCTATAAATGTCAACATTATACAGCATCATAGTCCTATATTTGTGTCAGGAAGGCGTATTGCCAGTTTAAGGCTGTAATCATTCATGTCTTACCAAGTAATGGTATGACACATCCATTTAGAAAGATGTTCTGCTCTCAGAGAGTATTATATTAAAAAGACAAATGCATATATACCCTAGCCTGAATATACAACTTTGACTATGTATGTAAGAAATTGCTTTTTACCACGGTAACTATTATAGATAAACATTGAACAAATTTTTTATAAAAAATGGTATTCTTTTGTAGCCCTTGGTAAGTCATCTTTTGTTAGGAAGCATGCACATCTTAGGTTATTTTTTCCTTTAAAAAATAAATTCTGGTGTGTTTTCTTATCAGGTAGTCACATCTCTATGGAACTGGAATAGTAATCTGAGTTATATTACCATATTTAGATATATATTTAGTTGCCAGGAAAAAAAAGGGAAAATAAACCATTTGGTGTATTTTTCTTCAATTTTTAAGAAAAAATCAAAGTCAATGTTCTACCTAGGGAGAACCTTGAGTGAGGAGAAGAAATGGCTGAGGCAGGATTCAAGATAATTGATTCCAATTTGGGTCAGAATCAACCTTGTAATCTTGAGAATCTCCTATTTCTCTATCCGTAAATAAGGGTGTTGACCTCAGTGGTCTTTATGAAAATGTTCTATTTCTAAAAAACTTTTAATGCTGAACTAAATATGTTTGTTCACTCTTCTTTAACTCCTTTCTTTTGTCCTTAGGGTTTTGGCAGGGATGTTTAATAAACTTGTTTACCTATAAAATATATATTCCCAGAATGTTATAGTTATTCCAGATAGTGACAGTTCTCTCTTCTATTTAGCTGACATCACACCCTCCCTTAATTGGGTCAGCCCTCAAGCAGCAACCAACCTTATAAATGTCACTCTTACTGACCTTACCATTATCACTCCCTTCTATTGTAAAGCATCAATATAATGATAAAAGGGCTTTTTTTTTTTTTTTTTTTTTTTTTTTTTTTACCGTTGAGAGCCTGGTTTCCTTGGTTTAGAATTTTAATTTTCTTACCACACTTCATATAACCTTTGGCTAGGTATTTATGATGGCCATGCCTCAGTTTTCTTATCAGTAAAATGAGGATAACAATAGCGCTTGCCCTCCAGGACTGTTCTACACTTTAAAAGGCTTTATTACATATAAAGAGTGGGAACTGTGCCTGGAACTCAATAAATGTTAGTTACTGTTTTTCTGTTAATTGCTCTGCAACTATGTTTTCTTTTTTCCTGTTAAAAACCAAGCATAAATTAAAAAATTCTTCCTTTCAACAAATAAATATTTTTTAGAGGGTTCCCCATGAATCAGGTTTGCTCAATAAAGTAGATCATCTGCCTGCTCTTACAAAGCTTACACTCCAGTGGGCGCAACAAGATGTTATCAAGTAAAATTGATTTTTATTCAGTTTTAATAAGAGAGTGTCTGGGTGGCTCAGTTGGTGGAGCATCTGGCTCTTGATTTCGGCTCTGGTTATGATCTCACAGCTTATGAGATCCAGCCCCATGTCAGGCTCTGTACTGACAACACAGATCCTGCTTGGGACTCTCGAATGTGCGCTCATGCTCCCTCTCTCTCTCTCTCTCTCTGTTTTTCCCTCTCTGTCTCTGTCTGTCTCTCTCTCTCTCTCAAAATATACAAATAAAAAAAAACCCAAATATGGCATTTTCAGGTATAGATAAGAGTCACTAAGAAAACAAGAACATGTGACAGAGATTAAGAGGGTCAGGAGAGTGGAGTGAGAAAAAAGGAGCTTTTACTTGCTCATATGCATAATCTCTTAATATTGGACTGAATCAAGGCTCAGTTCTTGCACATTACCTCTGCTTTGTTCAGACACCCTTCCTTCATTACCTCACTGAAGCCCAGGGCTTAAATATGACCCCCCAAAATACCATATAATTTGATGAGCTTCCTCAAACCTGCTACACTGGCAGTCACCTGTTTGAGTAAATGACATTTTCCCTTCCTAAGACCAGACACCCTGGAGACATCCTGACAACTTGTTTTTCTGTCATCTTAGATCCAAAGCAGCAGCAAATTCTTTCAACTCAAAAATATAGCCCGTACTGTACCAGTTCTCACCACCCACACTGCTGCCACCATGTTCCAAGACTCCGTGATCTCTTGATCGTATTATTAGAAACCTAACTGGCCGCTCTGTGTTTACTTCTGCCCACACACAGCTAAATTCCAACACAGCAGCCAGAATGAACATAAATTGGATGATGTGCCTCTTCTGTTCAAAGGCTTCAATGGCTCTGATTCACTCAGAATAAAAGCAGAAGTAGACCATGGATACAAGGCTTTACTCATACTTACCTAGGTTACTTTTCTTACAACCCTCCACACCCTCCCTACTCTGCACCTGGTGAAATGGCCTCCTGTTACCCCCCTTACGGCCTTTGCCCTTCTGTGAATGTCTGGCATGTTCTTCCACTATCAGCATGGTTGCTTCCTCAGTTCCTTCAGGGCTTCATCTAAATGTCACCTTCCGGGTGAGACCCTCCTTAATGTTTCTTGCATTTTGGAGAGAGAGAGAGAACGAGCAGGGGAGACACAGACAGAATCTGAAGCAGGCTCCAGGCTCCGAGCTGCCAGCACAGACCCCAACACGGGGCTCAAACCCACGAACTGTGAGATCATGATCTGAACTAAAGTCAGACAGTCAACTGACTGAGCCACCCGGGCGCCCCACCTTCAAACACATTTATTTATTTTATTGTACTATTTCTTCTCCCTTAGGGTATGTAGATCATAAAGGCAGAGATTTATTTCTATGTCATTCCATTGGTGTATTGGAATTGCAGGGGCAACTGTCTAACACATCAATGTTCTTCCAAAATTTATGGAATGAATGAATGAATGATTTAAAGAAAGAATAAATGAATGTAGTGTCCAGGAAGGCTTCTCTGAGGAGCAACATTTGTTCTGCACCTTAAGTATCAAGAGTCAGACAACTAGCAGACAGTCTGGAGGCAGATACTATTCTAAGCAGATGAAACAACCTTAACAATTGTCAATGATTGACCAGAGAGAGAAGAGACAGGAAATGACCTACAGTTTTAAATGATTATTCTACTTCTTTGTTAAAAATAAATAAATAAAACAGGAAAAGCAATGTTTAAAGTAAAGTGAGGGAGGAAGAGAGAGGTAGGAGCTAAGTTCTGAGAAAGAGGGAGTGGACAGTTCATTTCAGGCATTCTGAGCCGTGGTGAGAAGTTGAATTTCACTTTAGATGCGGAAGGAAGCAGTGTTGAAGGAGATGACCAAAGGTTTGGGTTGAGGGAGTGACAATCCAGTGTCACTGTTGTTTCTAAAAGATCATCTGGCTAGCAAGGAATAAAAAACTATTTTTTACTTGAAGAAAGTAATCAGGGGAAATCACATTATCAAGATTTTTACATCAATAACATGAAAATTATCTGTAAGATTAAGCCCCTAAGTTTTCATATTTGAGAAGAAGTTGATGCTGGGAAAAAATTTCACGGAAATCACATTTTTTCAATATAATATAAATATTCCTTTAGATTCAGTTTATCAGTGGTCTCATTACTGTTACTAGGAATGGTTAATTTTTTGGAAGGTTTCACATTGTTAACCGTTCCATTCACTTTCCCTGAATCTTAAAAAAAAAACTTACCAAAATATGTAGTTTATTACAGATAATGACTACGGATTTTTAAAAGCGAAAATAGGTATTATATAATTCGAATTATAACCCTGTAACAACAAAACGTGGGCTTTGGATACAAATTGACTTAATTTATTTTTAGAATTATTTTGATATCTAGCATTTATTCATTGTTACATATGTGGATATGAAATTCTTCATATATATTATTTAAATCAATACGTTAATAAAATAACTGTAACAAAAATTATCATAAATTTAATATGAATATATTAAACTAATAATAAATTAAATGGTAATAACATTTGTTAATAAAATTTTAGCATTTTATACTGTGTCAGTACAAACGCATACATTTGTGTTTACAAATGTCTTATATTTATGTTATCATATCACTAAGATACATGACTAAAAAGCTTAAGTCAACAATGATATATAGATAGAAAAGTCCAATGAAGTTCCTAGGATTTTTCTCAATGCAAATCTTATCATTGTGGAGCTGCCATTTTAATTAAAAAAATAAATAAAAATAAACATATTCCATTTGTTCCATTATGATTATTTTCTTTGTTCAATTCTAGTTCTTATTTATGTAAAGGGAAGGAAGAATTTTCAAGTTTGCAGGAGCAGTTAAGTGTCAAATATGTGTGTATAGAATATAAATTGTCTTTTTGTTTCACCACGCTGTACAAGATTTATATATAAAGTGTCAGAATACAGAAAAAAAAGGATAGAAACGTGTGCTATTTTTGAGCTCTTTTGTCACTCAGTTATCTTGCTTCCGCTCTGCTCTTATTAAGCTCTTATTTCTGCATATGCAAAATGTCTTCACTGACAAACACCCGTTGGGGCACTGGAGCCACTCACTGACATCATCAATGATTTTTAAGTCATTGGTAGAGTTAAGAGTAGAAATTATACATTCTCCTAACAATGCCAGTTTACATGTTGCCAGACCCTCATTTCTACTTATGTGTAAGAATTAATTTAAACTGATTCCAAATTTCAGAAACACTTTTCTTAATTTTAGTGTGTTGTGAAGTGTATATTTACATAAAAAGGCCCTGATATTTTCGGACTCCTTGTTTATTCTTCTATCTGAAAAAAAGCACAGACGTTGCCTGCAAAGTAAAAATAAAATGGTCCCCCCCCCAACCCCAGACTCCAGTATTATTACTGGTATGCACCTGGAGAAGATGAATGGAAACATAGAAGCAAATATGGACCATTTTATTACTCTGTCATATTTAGACAACCATCCCCCATTGAATAAATTTCAGTAACAATGCAATATAATGCTTTCCCTCTGCTTTAGGAAGCTGCCTACATAGAATTTCATGAAGATTCTGGTAAACAAGGGCTTGAACCTTCAGAAATGTTGATAACTACTCACCAGTTTAAACATTTTTTTTTCTATTGATTTTACTTTGCTACAATAAATTCTATTACCCATAATGACTAGTTAAGACTTGTTCATGCCTTGTTACTGCATCTGAAAGCAAACTCCATACACCTGCATTCCAAACATAGCTTTTTGTATTGATTGGACCTACAATTCTTTTGCATGCTATTCCTGTATCAAGTACAGAAACAGTCAACTGTTAAACCAATATTATACAAAGATAATACAACTTAAATTCCAAGAAATAAAGGTAAAATTTTTCAATGGCTTCTAGAATTTATGTGTCAGTTAACATGATAAAAAGAATCAGCATGGCTCATAGTAATTTATATTGCTGCTTTTAAAAAGTCATGACAGATTCAGTTGGGTCTAGAGAATTGCTTTTCTCTATAGAGAAAAGACAATATATTGGCTGCCCATGGTGGGTATTGTAATAACACACTTCATTTTCCAGCTTTATTCACTTGTTACATTTAAATCCTAGTATTAGCACTTATAATTGATATGGTTCTTTCAAAAATTCAATAGAGAATTCAATAGAGAATTCAATAGAGAAAGCATGGTATTTATTAAATAAAATTATGATGTTCCATAAAGGTAATGATCTATCAGTTCCCATGAGTATGGGTAAATGGAGCATCACTTTCCCATTGTATAGGAAGGGAACAGGGTTAGGAAAGATAAACAAGAAAAAAGGCAGAAGAAACCCTGGCATGAAAGGTACACTGCAGATGACCTACGCTTTTTACAAATCAACTCCCAAGAAAATGTGTTTATGACTTATGATTAACCAATAAGAATAGTAGACAATTTCCATATTAGAGGATAAATATCAATGTTCACTGCTATTTCCTCAACACTTATTAGAGTGTCTGGCATGTAGTAGGTGTTCAGTAAATTTTTATAGGGTATCAGCTTAAATTTCACTTCTCATTGAACTTTGAAAAGACGTTATTATAACAATCATCACAATTCTGATTAAATCATTATTTGGATTACATATATGTTTTTTTTTTTCTCAAAGATTTAAAATGCCAGAGAAGCCAATATAATGTGTATATTTACTCACCATTATGTGTTGCCCCAGATGTATGTCTAGTCTACAGTAAATATTCATTAAACCTGTGTTGAGTGAAAGACTGTGTAAGTGGACCTTCACAGGCATGTGAACGCCATGGTGGATATTTAGTAAATAGCATCTATTATTTATCTATTTTCATGAACTAATCTTATAAATAAAATATACAAGTCTAAACACAAGGATATGGGTGTTCCCACTTCTGGGAAAATAATTCAAAATCCACCTTTTTCATAGTTTAATAGCCATACTGAGGACAGTAGTCATATGCTTTATATGGTACACATGATTGTGTCATACTTATCACTAAGCAGCATGCCCTTCATATATTTCATAGCTGTATACAAAGGCGAGACATGCACAAATACAACGCAGATGCCTTCATGCACCAAAGTCATGTCTTACAACTGTGCTGATGTTTTGCTTGATTCCACTGAAATCCAATTACACCATGCTTGGCCCTCTGAAACACAAGCATCCCCTGCAGAATAGTTCACTCGGTACTGGGAGATGAGAATTTTAACATTGCTACTCAGCTTTGATTTGTGTATGCTGCACAACAGAATAAACATGGTGACAGTGCCTCCCCTTTTCCATCTCCACTCTGGTTTTTCTTTTTAGTCCTCTAGAGTCATTTTATTGATTACCATTAACTCAGAGATACTGTCTTAATACCAGAATCACAGAATTGTAGGAAGACCCATCTTTAACCATTCATTCTTTAAGTCCTTGTTTAAAAAGCCATCTATGGGACGCCTGGGTGGCTCAGTCGGTTGAGCGGCCGACTTCGGCTCAGGTCACGATCTCGCGGTCCGTGAGTTCGAGCCCCGCGTCTGGCTCTGTGCTGACAGCTCGGAGCCTGGAGCCTGTTTTGGATTCTGTGTCTCCTTCTCTCTCTGACCCTCCCCCATTCATGCTCTGTCTCTCTCTGTCCCAAAAATAAATAAAACTTAAAAAAAAAAATTAAAAAAAAATAAATAAAAAAAATAAAAAGCCATCTAGTTTCCTACCTGAAGTAGCAGTATTTCCTATAAAACAGTATTCAAAAGTCATTGTGAAATTAGAACATTGCTAAATAAATCCATTCATATTTTCAGGAAGTAAATGCCATTACATCAATTCTATATCTAGCAGTTTTGATGTAATATTGTATTCTGTGCTTCCCTACACACACGCGCACATACACACACACACACACACACACACACACACGGGGCACATAACAAGGGATGTTGAAACACTGTAGTCATTAATTATATATATATTTTCTCAATTTATGAGTTTATGTAATGAATAAAAGACAGTTCACATCTTAGTATGATAAAAGAACATTGTCAGATACTAATGGTTTAACAATGTTTAAAGAGATCATTTCTTCTTATTGAAGTAACTATCTCTTTTTGTATCATATTTAGTCTAAGATGGGCTTTTCCCAATGCAGTCCATGATAATATTGAGTTCAAATATTATTTATTCTTATTTTTCTTTTCTTTGATGATCATTGGCTACTGAGCAAAGAGGACTATAACCAAGAATTAATGAGAAGACACAGTAGTCAAGTGTAAAACATAGCTGCCCTACCCTCCTTAGGACTGTACTAGTAAGTATTATAAGATTCATTATTGTGACAGATGGTCTATGAAAGAAGATTTGGTTGTTGAAAAAAAAAAAGGAAAGGAAAGGAAAAAAGTCAATTAATAAAAATCTAAAAATCAGCTTACACACTAGTTCACGTCATTGACTTAAAAAAAAAGTAATTTCTTTGAAATTTTAGTAGCATTGATTTTGAACATTTATTAATACACATCTAAGCCAGTAACCAAAGACAGTTACACCTTAAAAAAAGAAAATATAAAAATTAATTAGCCATGGGCAGCATGGGGTATATGAATATAACATTCAATAACTATAAATATTTAAGTGTAGAATAAGTGCTTGTTACTGACAGTTTCTCCAACTCTTTCTAGAATGGTAAACAGAGTGTGTAAATTTCATTAATAAGAAAAGACTCTTTCTTTAAAACTCATATGTTTTCTCCTACCTGAATGAGGTTTTGTGAGTGTGTGCACATGCTAATAAAAAAAGAAAAGAAAAAAAAAACCTCTAAGAAAACAGAGTGTAGTTTCTTTGCCATAGCTATTTACTTGTGAAAACAATTTTAAATTTAAAATAAAAGACTACTCCCAGAACTTAAATGCTACATAGTCTGCTATTTAAAAACCTAGGAAAAACCCCACCATATACACATTTGGTTCAAATTTTCCACAGTTTAAACTACCACCAAGCAAGTCAAATGCATATTTAAGAATCCTCAAGTTAAGGACGCAGTGGTAAACACACTTAAATATGAGCTCTGTTGCACCCCTCCCCCAGCATTAGGCACTTAAAGTAATGAAATCTATCCTCTTTTTAGAAGTTAATTTGCACTCATTTTAGAGCATTTCTTCTGGGAAATTAAGGCAAATCTCCGGGGCAATAGGCCTACTCATCAGGAATGCTCTACCCAAGAAGCTGGTAATTCATACATACAAATCTTTAATAAGATTTATCAAAATCTGAAAATAGAGCTATCCCTTTCACTTTATTCTTAATTTGTGTACTCGTGGCTGTGGGTTATCGAGAAAGGGAGGGGAGAAGGAATCACAAAAATAGGGCTTTGCACATGAAGTCCACAAGATCACAAAGTAGAGGAAGCCCACAAGCCTTCTGGAATGTCCTCCTGCTGGGCGTACACATGGCATTCCACTCAGCCCATGAAACACGGGATTGTTTAGCAATGGCAGATACTGAGAGCAAAGGGAGGGCTGTGTTGCAAACGTTTTCATTCAATGAAGTTGGTAAACTAATCATGTTTCCATGACTCTTCCTGACGGGTTGATTTCCCACCTGATAGAGCCAAGCTTCTTGGGCTCTAACCACCTACAGGGCAGAGGCCTGCTTCTAGCTACTAGTGGCAAGATGCAGGCCGCCAGCATGCCACTGAGGCTGAGCAAACTTGATACCCTGTCTGAATAACGTCCCAATATGCCTGGGATTAAGCATAAATCTTTTAAAATGAAAAGTAAAGCAGGAAATATATATAACATACTAGCCTTTGGGGTAAAACTCCTCCAACAGAAAAGTATTTTGACTCTATTTTAAAGGACTGCTGGGGAATTATACATGTTTTAGAAAGGCATCTTGTAAAAAAAAAAAAGTATAAACCCATCATAAAGCTTGTAAAAGCAAAGATCTTTGTCAAAAAAATAAAATCTATTTGAGACAACCTCATGAACCTTTTTGGAAAGGCAGCTGTAGCTAACCTCTCGATTGCAGTGTGAGAAGTAAAAGTGTTAAACACCCCACTGAAACTATACTCGCCATTCAAGGAGAGTCTTCTGGAGAATCATTGTGTAAAAGATTTTTTTTTTAAAGTGACAAAAGAAAAAATGGTTTAAATTGCATTAGCTAACACATAGGGAATTTTCATAAGTGAGAAAATGAATAGTTTCTGAAAAATAAAATAAAATAAATGTTTGGAGAGAATGTGACAAAACTCTAGAGCATCATATTATGACAACGAATAGAATACATCGAAACCACTTTCCCATTAAATCGGTAGCTTAGAGTTTGAACTAAAAACCTATGAAATAAAAGTTCTCCAGAGTGCCATTCCTATAGGAACATCCTCCAGCAACATATCTTGAAACGTGTAACCCACAATACTTTATTTAAAAGCATCCTGTTTTCACAAGCCTAGAACAACTTTACTACTGTCACCTAGTTCTCAACTAATGTGCAGATTTATTTTTGTCTTGTCCTTTAGAGTTCTATGCCCGTTGAGATTTAAAATGTTTTCAAATGTCAATCTAGTCATCTACTATGACCACATAAAAAAGGATTGTCAATATATGAAATATCCATCATAGTGTTGGCTAAAAATATATTCAAAAGTTAAAGAACTTTTGTACAGTTACGTTATGCATGGATTTTAGATATCATTACCTCATGAAATGTGCCTATAATCACACTTTAAATTTAGAATCAGATTATGTACTTACTATTACTATTTTTATTATTATTATCATTACCATCACCATCAATCATTATTTGCATGAAGGCAAGAGAGTCATCCATTTGGAGAAAAAAAAATGGCACTTTTCAGAGAAAATGTAAGCATTGATATGAGACTATTCCCTCGACCTGAAAATCAGTGATACAGCGGCAAACAGAGAGATCGCCTGGCTTCTGAAGTTCTGATACTCCACATGCATTTAGCTTGTTTCTTGGGGAGGCGGGGAATAGAATAGGTAATGCTATTTCATATGGATATCCATGCAATTAATCATGAGCTTTACAAGATGACATCTTAAAAGGGATCTACGTGTTGAAAACAGTTAACCTGATCCTTAGTATCGCTTTGGAAAGTATGAAAGTTGCTATGATCTACTTAAGTTAAGACTGCAGCTGGATAGCTTCAAAATAGACTAACTTTCAGATATCCTTTTTAATACATAATGTGTCCTTTAGTGCTATAGAAAAATACATCATTTCCTGTGTTCTGTGGGAATCTAGACTTCCTGAGAGGCCTATTCAGATTAGAATCATAAATCTTTCCCCTGAATATAGAAAGTCTGGTAAAACTTTCTCTCTCAGTCAAACCTATTTCATATTCTCTTCCCCAAATAACATCTAAGAAGTAAGAGAGGGACTGTTATCAATCTCTGCTGCTTTTGACTCCCGTGTTTTTAATTTATATGCACATTTTAAATCGCCATATTAAAAATAAAAGAGAACAAGTTATCTCACAATACTGTATTATCAGAACTTTAATTAGGAGCACTGTGGAGAAATTTGCAAAGCCATTCTCTTCACAGCCAGGCATCCATTTAAACATTCCTTCCTACTCAATCAAAACGTATTCAGTTTAAAGAATTTGCTAGTGACAGGTTCAATCAATAATTTAAGCAACTTGGCAGAAGCATCCTCACTCTGTACAGCACATTGCTCTATAGACATCCTATCTGAGACGGAGGGGATTAAGAGAAGGTGTTAGGAGCCTTTTCATACTATCACTCATTCTGTACCAGATTGACCTACTTTTATGTATGGCATTCTGTGACATTGATAAATCAATCAGAATATGTTCTGGAGTATAAATTGCCTATGTACAGTCTGCGAGCAGGGACACTTATAGAAGATGCATATCCTTGAGAGCATCTATTTTAAAAATGCAGGCTTCCATTTTTGTGATTTCCTGAGAGTGCACTCTTGCCTTGCGGCCTCTTGGAGGGTTTCTCTGTCTGTTTTTTCTCCCTAGTCCTATGCTCACTGACTGCTACTCATCCCATGGGTTCCAACCCAGACATCACCTTCTGCAGCCTTCCAAAACTTGGTCAAGTCTATCTGCTGAATAGGTAATGCATTGCATTACACTGTATTCCTTTTAATTGAAGGAAATGTTTGCTTTACTCATTATTAATAGTACAAGTTCTCAGCAAAGTTTATTGCTGTCTGTACCCCACAACATTTATTTAGTGAATAAAAGAAACCGAGACTTTTTCCATGATACACAGAATAGTTAAACCAAATAGTAAGAGCTCCACATAAAATCACACAAACTATAAATTACACCCTGCCAGCTATCAATTGTGGAACAGACTAAAGGATTTTAACATATTCTGAGAAAATTCAAGATGGAGGAGCATGATGAGAATGAGTATATCTGTCAATGAGTTACATGCATTTGAAAAGCATTTTTGATTATAATATCTCATTTGGACTTCTCAGCATCCAAGAGATAAAAGAATTCAACTCTTGCTTTTTTTTAAATAATGGTAATGATGGGTTTTTTAAAGTTTATTTATTTTTGAGAGGTGGGGAGGGCAGAGAGAGAGTGGGAGAGAGAGAATCCCAAGCAGGCTCCGTGCTGTCAGCACAGAGCCTAACACAGGGCCCAATCCCACAAACCCTGAGATCGTGACCTGAGATGAAATCAAATCAGACACTTAACCAACTGAGCCACCCAGGCTCAACACTCACTTTTTACACATGAGGGCTTGGTCCACTCATACGTTAAGAACTTTATTAGTACAGGGATGTCTGGGTGGCTCAGTCAGTTAAACGTCTATCTGACTCCCGACTTTGGCTCAGGTCATGATCTCAGGGTTTGTGAGATCAAACCCTGCGTCTGACAGCACAGAGCTTGCTTGGGATTCTCTTTCTCTCCTCCTCTCTCTGCCCCTCCCCCCGCTTGCTCACACACACATTCTCTCTCTCTCAAAAGAAAGTAACTTAAATAAATAACTTTATTAGTACAACTACAAATTCACATCTTCCTAATTATAGACTGTGACAATTTAGGAAAAGAATCGTTGCAGGTAGAAACCTAGTTTCCTCTATCATTAGGATGCTTCACCTTAGAAAATCACAGTTCCTGTCAATGGGTCTTTCTTTTTTCTGTCATGTCTTCTTGAATTTAAGAACTATCAGTGGTTTTGAAGAAAACAAATCTCCAGGGAAAGGAGCGTATAGAATTGGCATTGTTCCCTCGAGGACTGTCTCATTCATAGCTTATGCAATAGTTGGAGTTTGGGGTTGATATGGATGTGAAACCAGGTATGGTGGAAAACATATGAACTTTGGAGTCGCTCAGACTTGATCTTCAATGTTAATGAAAGTACCTACTAGCTGTTCCATCCTGAACCAGTCACAGCCACTACAAACTTTAGTTTTATCATCGGTAAAATTCTGAAAGTATTGCTGTGTCTACCAAACAGAATGTTAGGAGAATTGGAAAAATATACATGTGAAGTGCCTGACATACATATCAAGTTATGGAATGGGAGCATGAAATCCAATTGATACATGTGTACAGGAAAGATGAATATCCTCATTTCATGATTATATTGGAAGAAGTAGCTAGGTACAGATTAAATATTAGTTTCGGTTTTTAAATTTTCCTGTTAATAGGGTTATTCCCCTTCCCTGGTTACTATCCTAAATCAATGTTAGTCTTCAAAAGTCCAAAAAACAAAGAAGTACAAGGCAGGCATTCGATTCACTATATCAAAATGATACTCTATCAACCATACTGATTTTTACCTCTAGATAAGTCATTTTAATTCTGACACAAGTGATATCTCTTTCAGAAATGTGTTTCTGTCCTCTAGTAATTCACAGAAATCTATGGCACTCAGATTAAGATATCATTCCTTAATCATTAGAAAATGTTACAATTTAATACAGATCATTAGACAAAGATTCTGATGATTTTACCTAAATGGTGTGCCTAACTTTTCTCCTCCCTAAATACCTAAATATTGAGTATCTGCAATATTTATAAAGCACTAAAGAATGCTAAAATAAAAAAAAAATGGTTGAGCACTAGAGTGACAAAAATGGAATGATTTATTTTCTTAAGCTTTCAAAAGATAAATAATTTTAAAGCATGTCATAAAGGGCAGAAAACCAACTATTTTGAGGCTTGGACAAAGTGGGAACGAACAAATAGGAAATAACAAACAAAGTTGATCCTCATTATTGGTGAATTCTGTATTTGTGAATTCGCCTATTCACTAAAATTTATCTGTGACTCCAAAGTCAATACCATGGCTCTTTCTTGGTCACTTGAAGGGTATGCACAGAGTAGTAGAAAATTTTTGGCCCAATATGCACATTTCAAAACAAGGAGAAATTTTGCCTTTTTGATTCAGATCTCATTCTGTAAACAAATGGCCTTTTTGCAGCCTATTTAGTGCCACATTTTTCACACTTTTTATATATTTTGTTAATGACGTCAATGTTTAAAATGGCCCCAAAGCATAGTGTTAAATGTTGTCTAGTGTTCCCAAATGCAAGTAGGCTCCAATGCACCTTACAGAAAAATACACGTGTTAGAAAATCTTCCCTCAGGTATGAGTTAAAGTGCTGTTAACTTGAAGTTTACTGTTAATGAATCAACAGTATACATTGAACAACGTATCATTAAACAGAAACACACATAAAACAAGGTTATGTATTGACCAGTTGCTGAACATGTGACCAGCTGCCCTCGGGAAGTACACTTGCATTTCCCTAGGAAGAACAATTCAGTATTGTGGTGACTATAGAATATAACTTCCCAAAAAATGAGAAGCAACTATGTCTGCTACAATTATTTTACTCTTAGCATATATTTGCCATTCTAATTTCCACTTGAATAGCATTCACTCACATGTATTATATTAAAAGCCCTCTTCTAAAGTTAGATTTAAAAAAAAAGCTGATGGAAATGAAAAAAAGAAGTTGGCTACTATTCTATGAATATAAAATTTTATCTAAGATATTTGCAGTGAAAGCTATAAAATGAATAGAAGAAATGTAGAAATGAACCGCAAAGAGAAAACTACATTCCCACAGCCTTCTAAGGTTCCTTTATGACTTGATCTCACTTGGACCTCCCTGTTAACTATTTACAAACATTTCTATTTTCAGTTAACACATCAGCAAAGTGAGACTTGGAAAGACAAAGCAAAATAAGAGAACATGGGTAGAGCTAAGAGTGGAGTAAGAAAATCTTTTGGCTCATAGCACTTACAGAAATTACTTGAATAAGCTGAAAATATATCTTCCAATGATAAATATATTTCTGGCCTAATAAGCCCCTTCCACAGATAAAAACATTCATTTCCATTAATAAACACATACCAAATTGATGAAGATTATTATTTTGTAAAGAATATTAAAGCCAGAATTTATTTTAAGCAAGAGATGTGTGATTTATTAAGCCTTTTATATTGACTGTCAGAGAATATGAATTCAGTAAATATGTCCCAGATTTACAGGTTTACTTTAAAAACTCTATTACCAGGGTGTGAAAAGTAATTCCCTTCATTCACCTGATAATATTCCAACATCCCATGTGCTCCATGGTTATTTTTAAACATGATGGATTATGAATATAAACAAAGAGAAAAAGAGTAAATATAAATATGGATCAAGTACCAGGATCAGCTACACTAAGTAGGAATGATTTTAAGGTATTTAACAAGCAATTCTGACATACATCTAGAAGAGTGAGAAATATGATTCCATTTATTTCAAGTACACATGGATACTTAAAAATCTGGCACAGAATAAGCCTTATTTTCTACTTTCTAACAAGCATCAGTGGATTAAAATTCTTTGACACTTGTAAAAGTTCAAAGACACTGCATTATTTGTAAAATACATTATTTTAGTTTAAATGCTGGTATAATTTTATGGCAGTCTGTCAATATAACCACAGATGTGTGGCATAGGACTAAATTCTATGACGTATTAAGAAATTTTTATTTAATTCTAAGTAAAAATTATAATTAGAAATTTTATTTTTATTTTTTAAGATTATGGCCAAAAATTGGTAATGGTACTGATGTAATAGTAAATAGAAACTGACTTGTTTGACAGCATTTTCTTTCCTTATATTTCTGGTCATTTCTTCTTTCTTCTTTTCTTTTCTTTTCTTTTCTTTTCTTTTCTTTTCTTTTTTTCTTTTTTTTTTTCTTGATCCTCTTCCTCCTCTTCCTTGAATATAAATCAAGATCTAAAGTATCTTAGAGGTGGGCCAATTGGGTTGCTCAGTCATTTAAACATCTGATCCTTGATCTCAGCTCAGGTCCTGATCTCAAGTTCATGGGCTCAAGTCCTGTGTAGGGCTCAGCACTGACAGTGCGGAGCCGGTTTGGGATCCTCTCTCTCTGCCCCTTCCCTGTTCATGCTTTCTCTCTCTCTCTCTCTCAAACTAAATAAATAATCCTTAAAAATAATAATAATAAAATATCTTAGAGGTGATCAGGTCCAACAACACTGAAGACCAAAGAAAGCCAAGTGACCAAAGAAGGTCACTTAGCTTCCCCATGAAAAATCTGAACTTTTGGAATTTTAACCCTAGAAAAGTAAAATTTTACTATGCACATTATTCAAAAATATATCCAACTTCACTGTATCCTTCAGAAAAATAGTCTTATTTTGGATTTTTAAAAACAGTATCCTAGATTGCTATTTCTAAGGGCTCTCCTTATTGTTGTTTGTTTCTTTTCTTAACTTGTGTCTTGCAGGAGATACAAAAGGTGATAGAGTGACTTTGGAAAATGCTCCTTCCTCAATATTATTGGGTTTCATGGTCCCTGGCCAATAAAAAACAAACAGATTTTTCTTGTCTCAGTGCTGAAGCAGAGAATATAATAGTGTCAATATGGAGATAATATGTGGTGAGAAAAATCTATATTTTGTGTACACAAAAGTTACAACTTTGTAAAAGGGAGGGCATTAATCTTTTCATATTAATTTTCCTTCTTAGTTTTTTAAAGCATTATTGCCTCAACTTGAGAAATATTTGGTGAAGGAACATAGTTTTTTGTTTGCTTGTTTTTTTCTTAAATCTAAGCACATTTTTTTTATCAGAAAGAAATGGGAGAAGAACAATGACATACAAGGGAAATTTTGTAGGGAATAATGTTTGAAAGTTGACATTGAATTTATTCAGAAAGTTATAATCGTGAGGCACAGACAAAATCTGATAAAGTAAAAATCCATAAGTATAACTTTTATTAACTTCCACTAAAAGGAAAGACATTAAAAAGAGGGGCACACATTTAAAATGGTTATGGTAGACTGAATTCATACTCGAGCTACAAAATTCAACACACTATCGTGTCTCTTATAGAAATGACAGTAGTGAAGGTCAGGTTCGCTGTACATCAGGAGAAGCTGTCCACATGGCTAACACTGTTAGTCATAAAGAACAGGTGGACCAACAGCTGGCCAAAGACAGACAGGCACAAACGAGAAGGCAGTGGACAGGAGTCCTGTCAAAAGGGCGGTGGAAAAGGATTCCAGAGTCTAAGGTCAAAGGCAAACCAATAACTCCATCTTCTCCAAGTCAAATAATGACTAGCAAGGACAATGATTAATAATAGTACTAACAGCAACAATAATAATGACAATGTGAGATCTCACATAATAACCGTTTACTGTTGAATACTATGAAGAATGATTTAATATATAATATTAATGGATCCTTATATAATATTTAATTCCAGTCCCATGGATAATAAAACTGAGTTGCAATCGGCACTCACAGAAGATATGCTGGCTGTCTGAGGTCTTCTCTATACACACTTTTAGTGCTCCTGACACCCTCGTCAAAGAGGTACCATTATTATCACTCACAATCTAAAGCTGCCTCAACTCAGGCACTGAGAAACCAGTGATGTGAAGTCCCATAGCTCATAACTGAGAATCTTGTCATTCAAAGCCAGGCAGTTTATCTCTAGAATCTATGTTCTAAACCAGTGGTTCTCAGACTACAGCACGCATCATATTCACCTGTTTAACACATATTGCTGGGCCCTATACACAGTTTTTAATTCAGATGGTCTTTAAAAATTTTTTTTTAATGTTTATTTATTTTTGAGAGACAGAGAGAGACAGAGTGTGAGTGGGGGAGGGGCAGAGAGAGAGAGAGAAAGACACAGACTCTGAAGAGGCTCCAGGCTCTGAGCTGTCAGCACAGAGCCCGACGCGGGGCTCGAACTCACAAACCATGAGATCATAACCCAAGCCGAAGTTGGATGTTCAACTGACTGAGCCACCCAGGCGCCCCTCTAATTCAGTTGGTCTTGAGTGGGACCAGAGAATTTACATTTATTTCTTTTTTAATTTTTTAAAAAAATTTATTTGAAGTATACTTGACCTACAGTATCATATTTACACTTATACTCCCCAGTGGTGCTGATGCTGCTGGTCTGGGGTCCACATTTTTAGAACTACTTCTCTAAACTCCTTCTTGGATGTGGGAAGGTCATTTAAATTCTCTGTACCTCATTCTCTGTAAAATATATAAAATAAATCTTCCTCATAGGATTGTTGTGAATATTAAATAGTTATCACATTAAACTGCATCTAGCATACGATAAACGCTGAATACATAAAAAAAGACATTACTGGACAGTAGCGTTACAAAATAATATTTGAATTAGATTGTGATGTTTTAAAGAGTCAGACACTAGAAACAGTCATGCCATGAAACTATCATTTTTTCAATTCTAAGTAATATAGGTTTATCCTGCGTCCCTGTATACAAGATACAAAAAACCTTGCTTTGACCTCAAGTTTTTCTTTTTTTCCCCTAACTTGTAAATAAGAAAAATTATATCATTTACCACAACACAGGAATGTTGAAAAGAATAACTTGTAAAATTATTTTATAGCACTTTGTGAAAATAATGGAGTATATAAAAGCTAATAATAAATTTCACCTTCCTCAAAGAACACTGTAAATTTTCAATCTCAGCTGATTTACTGCTATAGCTAAAGTGCTAAAGTTATAGACGAAAATTTTTTTCTTGAAAAGTCAGCACAGTTAGGCCTTCTCTTTTAATGTGTCATCAATATAATTTATAATTGTCTAATTGTCTGCTATCTTGAAAATACATTCAATTTCCTCACTTTCAAGCATATTGATTATGTAATAAAATTTGGCGGCTTAAAAATAATAAAAAAACAGAGACATGCTAGACCACACATGTTAAAAAATCGAATTTGGAGATTTTAGAAAGTCGAAATATCCCTTTAGAGTTTTGAGAATGCAGTGAACTTGGAGACGGGTGATCCTTTCTTATTATTTCTTCCTAAGCAGTGAAGATTAGCCACATGAACAGACATATCTTTCAGCAGCAACAGCATTAGGAAACATGTGTTTTCAGAAAGAAGAAAGTTAATCTAATGGGGGCAGTTTGAAATTGGTGTGGCCTCATAGACTAGGTGTCAGAAGTTGTGAATTTTAATCCCTCTCAAACACCACCCCACGTTACTGACTTGTGTGGCCTCGGGCAAGTGACTTGTTTCTTTTGGCATTTAAGTGCATCCTCAGGAAAAATGGACAAGGTTACATTAGCCTACCACAAATAATTAACTTCATAATTTTTCTGAACTACATCAGCAAGCACATCCCAGCTATTAGGAACTTCATGTATCCTTTCCATTATCATAAACATTTGGCAGAAACTTTGTTGGAGGCCAATGTGAAATGAGACCAGTAACAGAGAGAGCTTCCAACCAGTTAAAATTACCAACAAAATATACTTGTAGCCTAAGGGAATCACACTGTTTTAAAATAAAATCCTATCAGTTTGTCTGTTGTCCTTTTCTCAAACTTAAACTCAGGATCATCTCAGAAACTGTTAGCATTATAGCCATTATAGTATAAAATTTTAAGTCTGTGCTTGGTTCCCATTTACTCTCAGCTTTTAATTATTATTATTTATTTTGAAGTTTTCAAAAACATTAATTAAAATGTAAGTCAAAGCTCAAGTAGAAATCAAACAATGATTGATTCTGTGTTGTGTGAACATACCAGGACAGCCTTCATGAACTTATTTTTAAAAACTTAATTGACTGAAAAGCAGTATCTCCTTTTGAAGTCTTTTCTTTTAATATACCTTCCTCCAACATGAAGGACTTTTAATGCTTCATTTAGAAACATCCTTTCTTTGCTCGTCTGCTTCCTGGCTAGCAGGGAGAACAGCAGGGCTGTGACTTGCATGTGTCAGTCAGTGGTGCCCAAGCCTTTCCTTTGAAATGAGAACAGGATTCCAGACTGAATAAATCAACTTTCTCCCTCTCTGCCCGAGAGAGTAACATCTGAATTAGCCACAGTGTAAAATAACCAAGGATAATTAATTATATGCTTTGAGTCAACCCTCATTCACTTCCAATTCAAGTACACAGACATCTTCTTTTAATGGAGTTACAAAGAAAATTACAATGATGCTCATCGTCTTAAATTGCTTGAAGGTTTTGCCATTATCTACTATAACTTTTACAAAAATAACATTTCGTAAAATAAGCTAACTTCATGCACTGCCCTGTTTAGTTACCACTCACCTTCTGCTCCGTGTGTTATTCCATTTTATTCCTACCTATGTCTTAGAAAGAATCTGATTTCTCTTCATCCTGTTTGCTTATACACTGCAAATATCCTTACATTCTCTGACAAAAAACAAACCCAGGCAGAAGATGAGAAGAAATGGTAGGAGACATTACAGAGTTTCATTTTTTTAATGAAATGCTGTTTTGAAGCATTTTAAATGGTTTAAAATGCCTTCCAAAGGTCTTAGCCCTTTCAAGGCTACATAAGTAAACCTCTCTTTCTGAAGAAAAATGTGTTAGAACATATTAAAGCAAGTTTTGAAAATATTATTTATATTTGGTAAATATATATTTGAAATATTATTTCATAGTTGGTAAATGACCAAATTTTTTCATTGTTAAATTTTCTTCTAGTCTACTCCTGTTTTTGAGTTTATTTTTAATGATGTACCTTTTAATAAAACCAATTTCTTTTACAATTATATCAGTGATAGAACAATAATTATAGCGATCAGGAGAGAACACATAAAATATAAAGAAATCTAAAGTGTAAAAAAAAAAAAAAGAAATCTAAAGTGTAAAAAAAACATAAAGAGAACATTTGAGTCATTCATAATGACTGAATATGTTAATTGCTTAAGAAAAGTTATATCCTCATGATTGAAAGAAAATTAAGAGAATTTTATAAATATTTACATGTAAAAATTGAGTCTTTTATCAAAATCTATAAAAGTAATTGAAATTCATTGATTTATACGTTGTGCTACAATTGAATTTAAATCCTCAACTGAATATCAGCACACCTAAAACATGAAACAAAAATCTTTAAAATTGTGCTAATATGGAGATATATTCAGATTATACTACATGCGAACTAGGCTGGCTTCAACAAAGCAACATTTTCCAATGAACATTAGGGTTATATGATGCAGCAATTAGGAGTAGCTCCAAGGAGCCAGTTGACCTGGGTTCAAATCCCATCTGTTTCACTTAGTAACTGTGACCTAGGACCAGTGATTTAAACTCTAGGTTTAGTCGACTCTTCTGTAAAGTGGTATTACTAATAAAGTCGATTTCATAGTTTTTTGGATGTTAAATGAGTCCACACTTTATATTGTTTTCAGTGTTGTTAAATGACCTTAGAGTGCCTTTCTTTGTAGCACTGTGCTCATCTAGAGAATGTACTTTTAATACATTGGGATTAAAGGTATCCAGGAGATGGGGCCGAGGGTGAACCTAGGAATTTAAGTGTGTTTAGGTATCTTCTGCCAGTGTTCATCATATTAGAAAATTCTGAATCAAACCATAAAAGACTCTTAAATACAGAGAACAAACTGAGGGTTGATAGGGGTGGGGTGGGGGTGACAAGGTGGGCTAAATGGATGACGGGTACTGGGGAGGGCCCTTGTTGAGATGAGTACTGTGTGTCATATGTAAGAAATGAATCACTGGGTTCCACTCCTGAAGCTAAGACTACACTGTATGTTAACTAACTTGAGAAAAAAATGATAATAATAATAATAATAAAATAAAGAAGATGTGACACAGAGAGAAATATTACTCAGCCACTAAAAAGAATGAGCTCTTGCCAACTGCCACAACATGGATGACCTAGAGAGTATTATGCTGAGTGAAGTAAGTCAGCCATAGAAGACGAATACCATATGATTCACTTATATGTAGAATCTAAAAACAAACAAGCAAACAAACAAATGAGAAACAGAATCATACAGAGAACAAACTGGTGGTTGCCAGAGCAGTGGAAGACGACCAAAATAGGTGAAAGGGATTAAGAGGTACAAGGGATTAAGAGGTACAAACTTCCAGCTATGAAATAAATAATTCGCAGGGATGAAAAGCATAGCATAGGGAATATAGTAATACTGTAATAATGTTTTCTGGTGACATCTGAGGACTATACTTACTGTGGTGAGCGCAGAGTAATGTATGGAATTACTGAATCACTGTGTTATACACCTGAAACTAATATAATATTGTATTTCAACTATACTTCAATAAAATAATAAATGAGAAGAAATAATAAAATATATGCCACAGGGAAAAAAAGAAAAAAGAAAATTCCTGAGTCACAACAAGTTCCCAAACTTCCATCTCAAATCCTGAATCCCGAGGTAGACACAAGAAACAAAACTGCCTGGTATATATCCTGGTACATATCCTTACAGTAATTTCTTCCTGCTACCACATTCATCTCAGGCAGAAGAACTCTGACATAGAGAAGAGGGGTGCAAGAAACAGGTTACCCAGTTGTCCAATGACTCCTCAGTCTTAGGACCTGACTTTTAGAGTGTGGTAAGTCTCATAACGTCTACATGACCAAAGCAGCAAATATTACTTAATTCCTGACCTCTGCAGTTGTTTCTACTATACTTTCCCCTAAATAATGATTTCAGCAAATGAAGGGATATATCAAGAAACCAGATGCTATTTCTTGAAAAGCAAGGGCACCATTTTACCTAACTGACCCTAAATGAGAACAGGAATTAATTACATAATAAAAGCCATATCACATTTTACTTGATACATTCCCCAAAATGTATTTTATGAGATAATGGTGCATCAAGGATGCTTACAAAAATTACTAAAATAAAAGTCTTCAGAGGGGTATTTTCTTCAGAAAATAAAATATCTTTTCTGTAGAACACTCAGAGTTGTTACCTGAGTAACATTGATGTGCTTAATGAAAGTGAACGTGTGAGGGAGAATACTAAATGCAGTATTTCCCAAAAGTATTTGGCCTGGGATTCCCCATTTTTTTCCAACTGTAACTCTGAAGGATTAATGTTCTCTACGATACCAGTTTTGGGAAATTTAGCCTTAGATAAAAAGTTACTTAAAAACAAAGAGAATTTTGTTGCACTTTTTCATTTATGACAATTATAATTTTGGAGATGCACCTACACTAAGAATATTATAATACTAACAAAAATTAAGATAAAGCAAAGAATAGTCTCCTTATTAATGCTGAAAAAAATTTAAATTTTAATCAATTTCTAAAAGATATTTTAATAATTTAGAATTCCTCAGTTCCATCCAAATCTTGAAATTATCAAAAGCCTAAGAGTTGGTTTCCATTCAATCAGTATTCTTAATGACTCTTTGGAATTTTAACATGGAATGAGGCATTTTGTTCATGACATTATCTTAACTCCCAAGGTGGGAAAGTCATGTTGTCTTCTTTGAAGATAGAATTCCAATTCTGCTTTTTTTTTTTTTAACATTTTATTTGTTTTTGAGACAGAGTGTGAGCAGGGGAGGGCTAGACAGAGAGGGAGACACAGAATCTGAAGCAGGCTCCAGGCTCTGAGCTGTCAGCACAGAGCCCGACGCGGGGCTCGAACCCACAAACTGAGAGATCATGACCTGAGCCGAAGTCAGACGCTTAACCGATGGAGCCGCCCAGGCGCCCCCCAATTCTGCTTTTATTCATTAATTCAATAAGTATTTCTTGAGATCTTAGTATGCCACACATGGATATATGCATTAGGGATCTAACAGCAAAAAGACTTATATTGGTTTTGCTCTCATCATTTTTATCCGACTTGGAGACACAAACATTAATAAATTTTTTCAGAAATCACTTAATTGTAATAAGTACTGGTAAGCAAAGGTGCATGTGATGATGAATTTTACGTGTCAACTTGAATGGACCAAGGGATGTCAGACATCTGGTTAAACATCGTTTCTGGGGGTGTTTGTGGGGGTGTTTCCAGAAGAGATAAATGAACCTTTGGATTGGGGGACTAAGTAAGGCAGAGAGCCCTCCCCAGTGTGAGTGGGCATCATCCAACCCACTGAGGGCCCCATAAGAGCCAAATGAATGAATTCCCTCTATCTTCCTGGCTGCTTGAACTGAGAGATGGATCTTCTCTTGTTCTTGGACTAGATCTTACACAACTGGCTCACCTGGTTTTCAGGCCTCTGGACTCAGACTAATTTATCCCACCAGCTTTCCTGGGTCTCCAGTTCATATGACAGATTGTGGGACTTCTCGGCTCAAGTCATGATCTCACAGTCCGTGAGTTCGAGCCCCATGTCGAGCTCTGTGCTGACAGCTCGGAGCCTGGAGCCTGCTTCGGATTCTGTGTCTCCCTCTCTCTGACCCTCCCCCGTTCATGCTCTGTCTCTCTCTGTCTCAAAAATAAATAAACATTAAAATAAATAAATAAATAAATAAATAAATAAATAAATAAATAAAAACCAGGCATAAACTAGAAGAATATTTAAGCAATGAATATGTCTCTTACTGGTTTTGCTTCTCCAGAGAACCCTCACTAATACAGTGCAGATAAGTGTTAATATGGACATTTATAAGAAAGAGATCTCATCTACTTAAGAAATTTAAGTAATAAGTAAACCACGACTAAAAGATAAGTAGGATTTCACTGAGAAAGGGATAGGGTTGATGTGGAATTGATGAGGAAGGGAACATAAAACAGGGCTCACATCTGTGGGCATAGAGAATGGTGTATCAAGCCACAAAGGTGTATTTTCAGGCCTTGAAAGATAATGGAATTTTCTCTGCTGGGATTCAAACTTGCTTGGGACAGATGACCCCTTTATTCCTTCCATCTTCTCCCTATGAGAATGAGAATGTCTGTTCTATGCCAGTCCCACCATTGTATTTTGGAAACAAATGACTTATTTTCTAGTTTCACAGGTACACAGATGAAGAAGATTTTGCTTCTAGATACATCATATCCAGAATCTCACTCATATTTGGTTTAAATGATGAAATGTTAAATTTCTGGAGTCTATGATATTTAAATGAGGTTTCAACTTAGAGCAGATGCTAGAATGAACTAAGATTTTTGAGAACACTGGAATGGGGTGAATGTATTTTGCATGTGGGATGGATGTAAATTTGGGGGCCACAGGAAAGACTATTGAGTCCCCCCAAATTAATAGTATCCCCCTTCCATTAGTATTAATACACACTGGAACTTCAGAATGTAACCTTCTTTGGAAATAGGGTCTAGGCAGATGTAATTAGTTAAGATGAGGGATTGTCTTAATATTGGATAAGGTGGGCCCAATCTAATGAGTGATGTCCTTACAACCTGCCTATGAGAAGAAACACTCACAGGGAAGAAGGCCAGGTGAAGACCAAGGCAGAAATTGGCAGTGACACAGCTATAAGCTAAGGAATGCGAAAAATTACAAGCAAATGCCTGAAGCTAGGAAGAGGCAATTAAAGAGTCTTCCCTAGAATTTTCAGAGGGAGCAGGGCCCTGCCAATACATTGATTTCACACTGCTAGTCTCAAGAACTGGTGAGAGAATATTTTCTGCTGTTTTAAGTTGCCCAATTTGTAGTTACAGCAGCTCTAGGAATTAATTCAGCTTCTCACCAGGTAAATACCCGGAGATATTTTTGTTTGTATCACTCACTATACATACTGATCACAGAGGTCTGCGAAGAGTCAGAGTTGATCTTCCTAGTTAGGTAGGCTAGGTAGATATACATATGACAGTTTCTTCTGAGGCTAGTTATAATACTACTTGAGTTCTTTCCAGTGGAAAACTAAAATTGTAACTTTGTAACACCGCATATTTTATGTTTTACCTCTGGATACAGGTATTCAATAAGGTAAACAAATAATATCAATAGTTATATTAAGGAAAATACTATAATATATCTATTATACTATAGCTAAAATAACGCTATCTATAATATTAAATATTATAGACAATGTTATAATAAATGTGTGTCTATGTATATGTCAGTGTCTGTATGTTTGAAAGTTAAAGGTCATACAACTCTCTAAATAACAACTTAAAAATATAAAATGACTGAAAATGATTTTCAAGGAACAATGTAAATGTAATATACCAGAGTTATGAATAAATCAATACCTTATGCCTGTAGGTTAAATAATTATTTCCTGGGTATATAAATTTACTCAAATAGCATGTGTAAATTAATTTTGTCAAACATCCATTTATTTAAAAAAATATTTATTTTGATCATTATCATATACAAATCCTGGGCTACGCGCATGCAGGTTAGTGGGAAAGAAATGATCCACACAATTTAAAACTACATATAAAATAATAATTCTATGTAGGCAGTGGTCATGCAGCAGAACAAATAGCTGTATTTTCAATCCAGTGGTCAGGACACAGCTCTCTGTGCTGATTACTTTTAACTGAATGCTGAAGTATTAAAAGGAGCAGCACATACAAAAAAAAAAAAAAAAAAAAAAAAAAAAAAAAAAAAAAAAAAAAAAACACAACAAAGTAAGAGGCAGCATTATGATGGAAAACACTACACGTGTAAACATAGCCTAAGCGATGAATTACATTTCTAAACACATCAAGGGGAAAGAAGATGCAAATGCTAAAATAATAAAATCAAATAATTCTAAAATGATGAAATGTAAAGCCATCATTAGCAGAGTTTCACATAGGAGTGTCCTTATAGCCTTTTGAAGACTGAGTCTGAAAGCAAACACCATAACTGGCTTCATGTGCTAGCTCATCATCCACTAGCAAACCTTACTGGAAATTAAATGGCATGTTGAGAAGAAGAGCACACTCAACCAGCAAGCCGATGTCCTTTGTTGGAGTAAAACTCCACAGAAAGAAATGTGTAAAGAATGGATGACAGCAGGACACGTAAGCAGCTGCTATGTACTCAGCAACAGAAGGACAGCCTCAAAGATTTCAGTGGAATTGCTGTGGAGGCCCATAGAGTCCTAACAGGGAACAATGGGAAACAGCAGCCCTTCCTAAATCAGCCTGGTGTGGAAGTCAGCACAGAGGGAGATTTTGACTGCGTGCAAAACAAAAGGGCAAAGAAAAAAGTAATATTATATTCTGTCAATAGTGCCTGCAGCAGCAATCTGAAAGATGTTATTTCCTTGTTTCTTGGAGCTTTAAGTCAATCTTATACATACAAAGTGATCAGAAACAGTATTTTCTAAGTCCACATAGAAAACAGAATTTTATTAATTCCAGTACAGAACTTCCTCAATTTATGATTGAGTTACATCCCAATTAACCCATTATCAGTTGAAAATATCATATAAGTCTAAATGCATTTAATACACCTAAACTACGAACCATCGTAGTACCATGCCTCAAACATGCTCAGAACACTTACACTAGCCTCTAACTGGGCAAGAATTATCTAACACAAAGCCTACTTTATAATGAAGTGTTGAACATTTTATACAATCCATTGAATACTGTACTGAAAATAAAAAGCACAGTGGTTGTATGGGCACAGAATTCCTGTCAGTGTATCAGAGGTTCAGCCTCGTGAACCAGTTAACCGAGAGCTGGCTTTACTGCTACCACTGTCCAACATCATGAAAGAGTATCGTACTATATCGCTACCCCAGAAATAGATAAAAATTCAAACTGTGAAGTACAGTTTCTACTAAATATATATCAGTGTAACCATCATGAAGCCAAAGAATTGTAAGTTGAATCATCGTAAGTCAGGGACCTTCTGCACCTGAAATCCAAGATTTGCTTAAATACCTATTATGCCCCAAGAATTTTTCTAGCTACTTGGCATCATTGATAAAACAAACAAATATATCTGTTTCAACTTTCATTCTAGTCAGACAGACAGACAAGAAACCTAATGGTTAAAATTATTACGTTGACATAAAGTGATAATTACCCTGGAAAAAATAAGTGAAATAAAGGGGATTAGGAAGTTCTTTGCAGCAGTTGCATATAGTAGTATTAAAGGCCACTATACTTGATATTTATTCAACATTTGGAGGGTAGCCAAGGTAGTATGTGAAGCAACTGCTAGAGCAAAGGCCAGGGAGGGACAGGCTTACAAGCAACGAAAAGGTGGCCATGGCAGCAGAAGAGTCAGTGACCTTGAGAAGAGGAAAAGAGAAAGGTGAAAGTGGTAACTGGTACCAGTTATGGATATTTTCAGACTTCCTCCCATAGGATAGATTGATTTGCTCTGGATATCCCTACTATTTTACCAATGAATTTCTATAAAAGCAGAAAAATAGTAGAACAACAAAATCATGGGTCAACATTTGCTATTAGATTTTTGTTTGGGTGCTCAGCAAGACTCTGGGCTTGAATGTCATGCATTGACAAGAAGCTCTAGCTCACATTGAATATATCTAAGAATATACTTAGAGGATTAGATCAGGAGTTTTATTTATGGTAGTGATGGATAAAGTTTTTCTGTAAAGAGTCAGATAGTAAATATCTTAGGCTTTATTAGCCACATTGTAGTATGAAAGCAGCCATGAAAAATATGAAAATAAATTGATGGGTCTCTGTGCTTCAATGAAATTGTATTTATAAAAACAGGTGGCAGCCAGAATTGAGCCTGCTGACCATAGTTTGCCATGTCGTAATATAAGCAAAGTCTCAATAAAACAGAACAACTAAGGGCAGACATCTCACTTTTGTGGCTTTAGTATAAAAGACAAGGGTGAAGCAAGAATATCAAAACGTCAAATGTTAAAAAAAAAACTATTGTTGATAATGAAACCTATAATCATATATATGATGATATGCTACCATATATTTCTTTCTTAATATAAAGTATACCCAAACCTAATTTAAAAGGCATAGGCTATATATAAGAATTTCCTAATATCTGAATATTTCATAAAAGTTCTTTTAGATAAGCATTTGCTATGTAATGGAATTCTTTGTTAAATTTATGATCTAGACATTCTTTTATAGCTTAATTGTTTGAATCATTTGAATCACAGAAAGCATTTCTTCCCCATAATAATGACATTAGAAGATTATAAGGCAAGTTCAGGATTATGTTTCTTTAATTATGTATTTGAACTACTAATCAACTCTACTGGGTTTGAAGAACTGGTTTAAGTAAATTTCTCTGGGAAAATGTCTTGTAAATATAAATTATAAAAATAAAATAGTGACAACTCTCCCCTTTCCTATCATCATCTTTGTACCCCATGCCGTATTAATAGTTCAGGCAATAAAACAATCCAGTTCAACTCAAGTTATTGACAGTTATTGACTGAAGTTTAAAAACATGCTTTCCCTTGGGGTGCCTGGGTAGCCCAGTCAGTTAAGCATCTGACTCTTGATTTCAGGTCAGGTCATGATCTCACAGGTGGGACTGAGCCCCACATTGAGCTCTGAGTTGACAGCATGGAGCCTGCTTGGGGTTCCCTCTCTCCCTCTCTCTCTGTTCCTGCCCCCCCCTCAAAATAAATAAACAAAAAAATGCTTTTCCTACAGTAAAACCTCAATTTTAGTGCAGAATTGAGATCTCTTATCAGTTCTGCTGGGTTTTGAAACCTCCAGCTCTACTGGCCGTTAACAAGTAAGGGACATTATAAAACGGATATTCACACTTTGAAAGATGGTCTAAGAATATTAAATGCTGACAATACATTAGTCTTTCAAAAAGTTTTGCTTTACTTAAACAGAGTTGATACTATTTAAATAGGAAATTTTAAACTGAGCAAAAAATTTCAGGATTCACTATACAATTGTAAATAAATTTATCAATTATATAGCCTCTCTTATTATTTAGAGTGAATGTAGCAAGGAAATAATATTAACCACAAAACTAAATATATAAAATTATTCTCTATTTGATCAGTGCAGAGAAGAGTGATTTCAGAAAATATTATCTGCTGACACTGACTTTTTAGTAAGCAAAACAAATTCCAAGGTATGTTTCCAAAACTTTTGAGTAAGAGCTTAAAGGACTTCACACTGTTATTAAGTCCAGGGTCTAAATGTGAATTAAAGAGATTACTTTTGTGTGGAGAGACATGAATTCAAAAGATTAAAAGAAAAGTTGAAAATATTGTTTGTCATTTTCTAGTGTCATTCTCCATCAAATTGTAAGGATCAACTTTCAAAGCAAATGGCTATAATTCATATTATTTATAAGCACTCTAATTAAGAAGGTTGAACATTCTTTTGTTTTATGGGATATTTCCCCCACTCAAATTTCTAGTATATTTAGAATATGGAAAAGAAACAGGTATTTCAACTCTACAGTGTAAGACCATTAGTTGCCCATATCATGTGCTTTTGCTACTGCAAAAAGAAAAAGAAAAAAAAAAAAAAAAGAAAGAAGCTCATCCTATTTTCATCTACTTCAAATAAACTCACTACAAACTATAATTTCAAATCTGATTTTCTTGAAAATTTTATAAGTTACTTTATTTGAATTTATTGATCAACATACAAGGTTTTGTAAGAATTAGAATTTTGGAGAAGTTAGTAGTCTTTTAGCTATGAAATACCATCAAGCAAACAGAAGGAAAACAAATAGAATTATACCTTTTAAAAATAATTTTCCAAAAGAAACATATTTAGCAATAGCAACTGAATTATTGTCAAATCTTATTTTCTTAGTATTGAGTATATTTTTACCCACAAACTTCCCTATTAATTGACTAAGTTTGGTGTTTAAGCCAAATTCATGAAATGAAGTTGGTGTCTTAGAGTATTTAGACACCTATGCAACTCCCTAAATTGCTCCTATTTATCTAAAATAATAATTTAAAGTTTACATTTTTGCAAGAAATTGACAATTGATATCCAACTTCCTTTGTGAGTATAGCTTTCTAATAAACACATGCATACACTTCACAGTTTAAGCTATAATTCTTATCTACATAGAAACTAAGAGAAGAGAGGAGTGTTCTAACAATTAAAGGCTGCCCTAAGCCAGGCATACTTTTGAGAACTTTTATTTTAAAAGAAAAGTGTAAATTTGAGTTGGGGAGAAGGGCATGGCATGGGTGTGAATTGTATGTAGCTTTCAATTTTGTAAATCCTTTCTTTTCAAAGAAAACCTCCAGAGTCTCTCAAATATTAAGTGTATTATATCTGTCTCAGTCATGTACTTGAGGGATTTAATCCCTAAAGTGAGGTATAGTTAGTCAGTGGAAAAAAGAAAAAAGAAAAAAGGAATAAAACACTATAGCATATAATTTACAGTTATTAACAGGGAAAACTTTGCTTTTTTTTTTTTTTTTTTTAATGTAAACCTATAACTCCTGCTGGGATCAGAAGTATCATTTGCAGGACTCTTTTAACCAGTGTTTCATCTCTCCACTTGTCAATGCATAAATCTTTTTCTATTGCTTGGGATAACTAAATGACATCTGGCAATGGGGAATGACTAAGTTGGGGGTGGGGAGAAGTCAACTAAGTTTAAATGTCTTCTGTAAACTATTTTGATGTTTTATACTATCACCTTAAATGAATATATATATATATATGGATATTTATGTATATGGATATATATGGATATTTATATATATGGATATATATATCCATAAGTATATCCTACAAACTACATTGTACCTGCTATTGACATCTATTAAGGTAAAAGCATGGCAAACTTGAACAATATTTGTAAAATATGAGTAGACCAAAAGTTCAATGTTACCTAGTTATGAGGGACTATGAAAAAATATACATTTGTTTTTAATACTGAAGGAGCAGCTGGCAAACATGATGTGAATTTTTTTTTAATCAAATATATTTTGCATCTCTATTCTACTTGAGGGTTTTCTTTTTTAACACAAATAACCAAAAATATAAAATGTTCT